>NC_055999.1:120432326-120732326 GCF_018446385.1 Zingiber officinale
TTGGTCAACCAGGTCAACCTTGACCTGAGGGATGTTGCACCAACAATCTCCCCCTTTTTGATGTTTGACAATACCACAATAACACTTACAATACCACATGTAAGTTAAGCTAATCCCATAGCCTCATTCTTCATGCCACTAGGTAATGAAAGCCTAACTTACTCCCATTCACAAGTCCTTTCATTCTCCCCTATTGGCACACATCAAACCCATCTTTGATAACACATCAATCCATCTTTGGGCACACATCAACCCATGCCCTAATTTTGGGTATACATCAACAAATCCATTTGTTGACAACTCTCCCCCTGAAGAGTTGCTCATCGTTGTTCACAACATCACTCGTTGTGATCAACACGACAATGAAGGTCCCATACCCTTCATTTATCCTCAACTTCTCCCTCAATGTAGACAAATACCCAACCTTGAGCATTTTCTAACCACTTGAGTTTCCACTTGAAATAATGAGGATATCCACTCCCCATTTCAAGTTCAAAAGCTCGTCCATGAGCATTTTCTTTAAAGAAGGTTAACCACCTTCCAAGGTTCATGAAAAATAATTTTCATGCCTTTAAAGAGTCCCTCCCCCTAAAGACATGGTGGTAACTTCTGTCATTGCACCAACAATGACTTGGAATCCCTAAACCTTTAGGAAACCCAGATTTTGAAGTTTTGAGGTTCAAATGTTCAAAATTTGAAACAAACCTCAACCTAAACTTCAATGAAGTCTTCCTTAACCAATCCATCCTTGTTTTCCACACGAAAACACCCGTTTTATGTATACAAATGTATTTTTAGGGGTTTGGAATGGTTACCTAGACTAAAATAGGTTTAGAGTGCTGAAATCAGACATTCCCAGCCAAAATCAGCGTCCTGGATCTATTGGAGTTGGGTTCCAATCGATTCAACCTAGTTGAATCGATCCACTGATCGATTCAGGATGTGTGGATCGATCGGCTGATCGATCCAGCGAGCTTCTGCTCGCAAGAGTTGCCTTCTGAATCGATCCACGGATCGATTCAGGCACTCCAATCGATCCATGGATCGATCGGAGCCTCTGATAGTTGCTGAATTTTAAATTCAGCCAACTTCAGAAACCCCTAGAAAATTCTAAAATCATGAAATTTCGTGTAGACATTATTTAGGGCATACTTAATCATGGAAAAATAGTTTTCTATGAAAATACTTCATATTTTCAAAGATTGACACAAACTTGAAAACTTGCAAAAACTTTAGCGTTTTCTTCAAGTTTGTGTCTAACTATTCAATGGTGATTACTATCAAAAGATAGTCTTCACCAAGGTTTTCCAAAAACATTTTAAAAACATTTTCAAAACCAATATCCCATCATGTTCCTTGGGCATAATGCACATGACTTGTACATTAGCTTTCCCAATGATGGGAAAACACATAACTATGTGTTTTGATGAACTTAAAACTCAAAAGAATGCACTAAATCAACATCTTGAGTTTTGTTCATCATCCTAACATCTCACTTGTATCTAATATGCACTGAAACACATACAAGTCATCTTATAGGTCTTTGTGAGATGTAAGATTTGGGTTTTGCCCTATTCTAGGGATCATGCATATCTATCTAGGCATTTTGAGAGGTATACATCCACAAAGGATGTTACTTGTTGATTTACTTGTTAAACAAATGTCACTTGTTTATTCCACTTGTTGTAAACAAATGCCACTTGTTTAACTAATGCCATATGTCCTTAATTTTTAAGGAAATAAACATAATGCATGATAATGTTATGGCATACATCAAAATAAAACAGCTTTCAAAAGAAAGATTCCTATAACTACATGATGTATGTATGGCATGACATGGTATTTTTGTATTTTTCATGATACGTCATGGATGCAAAATACAAATAAGATAAAATATGATGTCATGGCATATTATGAGCAAACAATCATGGCAAGGTTTAGCATAAATAAAATATACCTAGATTACCTATCTAAGTATCGTTAATCTTAGCTAATCCTAAAACTTAAATCCTAGATTGCCCAAAGTGCTTCAAGAGAGTGCCGAAACCTAAATGGGCATTTCTAATTCTCTTGATTAATTTATGCCAATTGAAATTAAGCTTATCCTCAAATGTTGGCATATTCCATTTTTCCTCAAGAGTAATCACATTAAATCAAGGCCCGGAGTGCCTTAAATTTACTAAGAGAATACCAAAATCCCAACTTGGTATTTCTTAGGTATTTCCCAATTTATGCCTTTTAAGATTAAACTCAATTCTTCCACCATTAGTCACATTTTACTCTTTCAAGGAGTAAATAATATTCCATTTCATTTTCAAAGGTTAACAAAACCTTGAAAATGCTCCTTGAGTGTCAATTTCCTCAAAGTTGGGTTAACTACCCTTCTAATCGGAGTTGACACTCTCTAACCCATCTATGGGGTAGAGAAGATGCTCCTAGGAACCCAACACCTATTGGTGCTCCTTGGATGCTCTAGGTATTCACTAGGGATAACTTCCCTGGATACCTTCCTAGTGACCTTGTTTGGCTTCTTGGAGGCCTTGGTCACACTTTCTAGGTCAACTCTAGGGATAGCCTCCCTTGTGACCTTGTTTGTGACTTTCTTCGACTTCTTAGAAGCTTTAGTCACATTTATTGCAAAAATACTCTTAGGGATGACTTCCCTAGTATTTTTGGCTTGACCACTAGACCTAGGGTTTGTTCCATAACTATATGGAACTCTATGGTAAGTGGGCACATCCTTCTTAGCCTTTGGTTTGTATCCCAAACCTCTATGGCCATTGGATGGCTTTTGTACCCCTAAACCTAGGTTATGCTCTTTTGCCCTAATAGGATATTTTCCATCCTTTTAGGGTCTTTTCCATTTTATCAAGTCTTGACCTCAAGACTTGATTTTCCATCACTAAGTCCTTAGTTTTTGTTTTTCCATTAAGTTCATGAGCATTTTTGTTTCTAGGCTTGTCGCTACAATCCTTAGAGTTCTTGCCTAGACTTACCTACACTCCTAGCCTTAAGTGTAGTAGTTTATGTAGGGCCACATGCTTTTCCTTAAAGCCCTCATGCTTCCTATTCTTATGGTAATCGCATTAAAATGATAGAAGTTAGAACTATCATGCTTTTACCATAATGTAAAGGGTAGGCTCAATAAATGTTACCTTCCTTTTACCTTAGAGCTCCCCCTTGACTTGAGCCTCCTTGAGCCTTGACCATCTTCTTCCCTTAGGCATTGACTCCGATAATGCCCTTTTGATTAAGAGAAGCATATGATATGCTCCTTGCTCTTTTTGGGAATGGTCTCCTCGGGCTTCTTCTTGCCCTTTTCGCCACTTGACCCTTCTTCTGGCCAAGTTGGGACACTTGCTCTTGTAGTGCTCACCTTCCCTACACTCAAAACATATTATATGATTTTTATTTTAATTGAAACATTTATACCTTCTGTGTAGGGATGGCACTTCCTCCTCCATTTGCCATTTCTTGAATTTCGGAGGTGGCACCACCTTCTTCTTCTTCACTTGACCCGAATGTAAGCTTCTCCTTCTTCTTGATCCGTCGTCAATCGCTGCCCCTCAATCCTAGAGGTGGAGGCTTCATCATCTTGAACATGAAACAAGGAGTATGCTCCTCCTCGTTCCCTTCGTTGCATTCCCTTGAAGAAGCTTCTTGGATTTCCTCTTCTTCGAGGTTGAGCATCCCTCAACCTCGAGTCCTCTTGGTCTTGCTCCAAGGAGTCACCCTCTCTGGATTCTTCATGATCTTGCAGTGGAGGGTCTCTTCATGAAGCTTGTCCAATTTGCTCCATAATTCTTTGCATCTTCAAATTCTCCAATTTTGCAAAGGATGGTGCTTTAACAAATTGACCAAAAGCTTGGTCACTTTGTCATTAGCCTCGCACCTTTGGACTTGCTCTTGGCTCCACTTGCTCCTCTTGAGAACTTTGCCCTTTGAATTTCTTATGAAGCCTTCCATTAGAGCAAACCATTGCTCTATCTCCATCATAAGAAAATTTTCGATTCTTGATTTCCAAGAATTGAAACTCATAGAAGTGTATGGTGGAGCCACCTTGTGTCAAATCCAAGTCCATCTTGAATTGCATCTTGAAGTTAAGCTTGATAAAGTCTTGAACTTGAAGAATTTGCCAACTTCTTCACCCTCTAGCTTTTCTTGATATGCTTGACCCTTCCCGCGATGATTCGTGAAAAGAGCCTTGCTCGATACCACTTGTTAGGACCAAAAGTAGCTAGAGGGGTGAATAGCTCGTCGCGCTTTGCTGCTCGTTGCTCGGCGCTGCTTGTTTCTTCAAGGATATGCAGCGAAAATAACAAACAATCACACAACGCTAACAAGGTTGGTTTACTTGGTATCCACCTCACAAGAGGTGACTAATCCAAGGATCCACACCACGCACGCACCATCCACTATGAAACACTCCTTTGGTAACTACTGAGGCGGAGAAGCCCTACAAGACTCTCGATACAAGAAGAAAGGGAAACAAGCTTAAAGCTTACAATGAGTATAAAACCCTAACCCTAGCTTCTCTTCTTGCCTTTGATCCGCCTCTTGACTTGGAAAGCTTCCAAGATCCTTCAAGAACTGGCGATCGATCTTTGAGAGCACTGTGGAGGAGTTGGCGAGATCCGGAGTGAATCGGAGAAGAGATGCCGAAGGAATCGTGCGCCGCGGCCTTTATCGACGCCAACGGCCGGATCCCGATCGATTCGAATGTTCCCAATCGATCGGGAGGATTTGGATCGATTCACGGATCGATCCAGCGCCTGGGAAAACGCCAGATCGATCCATGGATCGATCCAACGCTATCGCGCAAAGCCGGCCCCAATCGATCCACGATCGATTGATATCTGGATCGATCCACGGATCGATCCAGAGGTTCTCGGTGAAAGGCCGGATCGATCCATCGATCGATCCAGCTCTCCTGAATCGATCCTCGATCACTTGGTTTTGCCCAAAACCAAGTTCCAAGACTCCCAAACCAACATCCGGTCATTCTTGACCTGTTGGTACATCATGCCCAGCATCCGGTCACCCTTGACTCGCTAGGACTTCCCACCAAGTGTCCGGTCAATCCCTTTGACCCACTTGACTTTTCTAGTCGTGCCAGGTATCACTCACCTTGACCTACCTTCCACCGATGTCTGGTCAACCTTGACCCATCTGGATTTCCTCATGCCAAGTATCCAATCAATCCTTTGACCTACTTGGACTTCCCAACACCGATGTCCGATCATCCTGATCCATCCGGATTTTCCCTGCCCGGCTTCACTCACCAGGACTTTCACCTAGTTTCACTCACTAGGGTTTTCCATCTGCCTAGCTTCACTCACTAGGACTTTCCATCTGCCTAGCTTCACTCACTAGGACTTCCACCTAGTTTCACTCACTAGGGTTTCCACCTAGTTTCACTCACTAGGGTTTTCCATCTGCCTAGCTTCACTCACTAGGACTTTCCATCTGCCTAGCTTCACTCACTAGGACTTCCCAGTCAAGTATCCGGTCACTCCCTTGACCTACTTGACTCTTCTTCAATCAATATCTTATTGTCAAAAATCTAAACTCAAACCAAGACTCAGCTTGGTCAACCAGGTCAACCTTGACCTGAGGGATGTTGCACCAACATTAACAACTCAAATATTAACTCAGTGCAAGGTTTTGTGCTCTGTTGATATATTGCTAATTGGCCTAGTTATTGATTCTTCATCATGTCAATATCAATTTATCCAATTTATCCGATTAGGTAAGATACATACAATCATTCATTTTTTATGGTCTTTGCAAGTTGTTTTCATTGTGTTTCCACATTAATCTCTCTGCTGTACAACTCAAACAATTACTGTCTAATTTTTAGCTGAAGCAACTTCTGATAAACTTTTCCTATTTTGAGATTCTTCTGGATATGTTCAAAAATTTATTTCCAAACAGAAATGCTCAAAAAAATTCCCGCAAATTATATCATTGTATGAAATTAAAGCTTAGCTTGTGTTAGTTCATAATGTTTAAGATCAAATTATAGTAGCTAATATATGGTGAAACTTAATGATAGTTACATGATGATGTAAACAACCTTTGCTAACATCTTGCCATACCTAAGATTAGATCTAGGAGTCGTGTTTATTTTTATTAATCGTGTTTCAGATTGATCAAGTTGTTTAATGTTATTTAAAATTGTGTCTAATATTATACATGTTTTTGAACATATTCCACATGCGATCAGAAGTTTCTTCTTTCCTGGTGCTTTGCAATATGTATGAGGCTTTACTTGGAACATAAAACACCACAGTATGTTCATTGATTGGTTCTTTGTATCAGTGTGATGACTTTGATCTATAGTCTGTGTTTGTAGCACATGTTGGTAAGTAAAATACCTTCACCCATAGGAAGACACAAGAGTGAACTCTCTACCAAAGCCAAAAGATCTTTGCCTCAAGAACTTCTCTATGCCTATTCATCTGCATGAAAATAATTGGTTCATCATAATACACGACTACTGAGAATAATGTTTCATAAGTTGTTAAGCGAATTGGGAAGTATCTTCTACTATGGATCTCCAAGTAACAAAGTATAATACAACCCTTAACATACCTTTTATTGAAATATAGTATAAGAAACTAAAGGGTGATTTAGATAAAGGATAGTCTTATTTAGGAAGTTCTTGTCAATTAGGAATTTGATATAAGAGTTTATTATATGCAATTTTGGTTATATTGTAAAAGATTGATTTTATGATTTGAATCCGTGATATTAAAATTACACTGTAATAATTTTACCGTGGTACCGGCATGTCAAAGGCAATTTTGAATGAGTTATTTTTTGTTTTTCATGATTTTTTTTTCTAGATGTCCATTTGAAAGTTTAAATAATATCTTTGACAAAAAAAAATAAGGGTGCATTTGGTACGCATATTTTTCATTTTATTTTCATTTTCATTTTCTGGAAAACGCGCGTTTTCTAGAAAACAGAAAATGACTTTTTGTCATTTTCTATTTTTCTAAAAAACGCTAGCTATTTTTTTAGAAAACAAGCACGAAAAACACAAACCAAACATCATTTTTCAGAAAATACGTGTTTTTCAGAAAATGAAAATGGAAAACGCACGTACCAAATGCACCCTAAGTTTTCCAACGTATTTTTTATATTTTGATATTTTCCAACCAAAATATCTTATGAAACCTCGAAGATTTTATGAATTTATTGATGTCCAATCAAAATCTATTAAAAAATTGACTCGGCCTTAAATTAGAAATTAAATTGCATTTGCACATCTATAGCTCCTTCACTTGTAGCCAAAGAACCCCAAACAGCCCCAAACTCTATCCACGTGAGAATTATTTGATTTGGCCAACGGAGTGGGACCCGCTAAATCTACCAAATGGCCAATAAATACCCCCTCCCCTATTTTTGTCACGTGGACAAATATTATTAGGCACAAATAAGAATTATTATTAAATCAATTAGGCTACGTATTTCCCTACTTAGATTCTTATAGCCTGTGGGTCCGATATTTATAATTTTTTTTTAATTATAATATATTTATAGAAATTTTGTTGCATGCATTTAAGGAATATTGGACTTCTAGATTATTCACTACAGATACTTTTTGATTTATTTTGACGGCCAATAAGAAATTTTCGTAGGATCGAATCGATCACCTCAGGTCAATGATACCTAACTTGATTAATCTTGTATTTTAATATGATTCTTATAACCATCATAGCCTTGATTTAGAAACGAATGCATCAAGGGTTGAATTGAAAGTAAACTCATTTTTTCAGATATATAAAGACCTATTCCTAACTTCGATAAATTAACGGATGAATTTTTCTTTAAAAACAATTGATATAAGAACGTTAGGTCGATCTGCTACAAATACTTCCCGATTTATCTTAATTAATGATCTATCAGGTTTTTTATAGATCAGATTGATCATCTCTAAAATTAATCGATGTAAACTAGATACCTAATTCCAACAATAAAAAAAAACTGAACTGGTAACTGAAATTAAGACACCTAATGAACTAACTAGATCTCATTGATTGCATTAGCTATTCCAAATTAATTGTAGTAATAAATTATCGAACAAGATCTCATATACATATATATATTCGAACATTTCTTGATCTACTATGTCGATATACAATAATATGAGTGGGATCTAACTCCGTTCGAAACATCATAATCAAGAACTATATATATATAGTGGTGAATCTAGAAATTCAAGTATGGAGGGACGATTTTTACACGGAATAAAGGACATTATCCTCTATCTCCACTAGTAAAATTTCATAATACTAGGGGTTCTGGATTCACCCTTGTATATATGATGTGTGTGTGGTTTAGTTCAATCGCACGAGCCAAGTTTCATTTGAACCTCACGAGGGAGCCAGACTAGCACAACATAAGAGGTAATTAAATCTTAGTTACCCTCCTCGTTAAGTTTGATTTGTTCCGTGTATTGATTTTCGATTTAGAATTTAGCCAATGGAATCGTCTATGCTCAACCGAACAGCCATAATGAATTTCTAAGGGGGGTCGGGAAGGGTTGCGGACTAACAAATTAAGGAGGCGGAGTCTTTTTAGTCACTATAGACCGTAAAAGAGAGTACTTTACTCTTAGCTAGTGAATGCGATGGTCAACCGATCAACGGGCCGGAAAGAAATTACCATTAAACATTTTGAACATACACACTACTCAAGCAAGACAACTCTTCTACATCAACCCAAAAGAAAAGGAAAAAACAAGAAGCAAAAAAAACAGTAAAGAAAACTTAATTGTAAACAATTAAGTCACATCACATCACGGTTAATTTATAGTCGACAGCCGAGTGATCAGAGAGTGATAAATTATGGAGTTAACTTATATCTGACTGCTAAATATCTAGAGGATGGAAAGAATTTTTTTTCCATGAGAATATATATGTTTTATCGAGAATTGATCTTTTATCATATTATGACACACTATCATTCTCAAGCCAATTAGACATCCTTATAACAAAAAAAAAAAAAATCCTAGCTAGTAAGGATCCTAATTAAATAAAATATTTACAATTTTTCAAACAAAGTGTTTATAAGAGCATCCATAGTAATTGAAATTTTAGGAGAGTTTTTTCATTAGCACATCTGTTTCACGTTAAAAGTAAAAAAAAAATAAATCATACATCTCTCAATTATCAAAAACCCTTTCAACAATTTTTTTTCATAAATTTCACACTTTTCATTATATATATGATCCGATGATAAGAGTCCACCCCTCAGAGGGTCATGGCCATGGTGAAAGTCAAGGTCTAGGCGGTCAATGTCCATGTGTCGCTGGTCGGTTGGACAACTCACTCTCTCGACCGGGATAAAGAAGTACCGATCAGATATCATCATAGCTCGGCTAGACACCGAGCTTCCGATGCTCAAAACAAGACATACGCCGACCGGTCAACTCGCTCGGACTTACATTTAACCCTGGAACTAGTGAAAAGGATCGCAACACAATGAAACTCAGACAGTGGAATGATTGGTCGAGCGGCCACTCCGCTCGGCCAAAGGGCTAGACCACCCGAACGGCTAAGGGCTGGCCGAGTGGTTGTCCCGATCGGCCCACTAATAGACAAAAGGAGGATCAGTCGACATCCTCGTAGGAATTCGTGCCACCAACAAACGACATGGTTGATGGTATGGACGGGCAGAGGATCGTACGGTAGAAGCTTCTACTGTCATGTCAGAGATATGCTTGGGTCATTGAAGTATGGTATCAGAGACGCTTTCCTGACATGTCTTTTCAGGGTAAGCTTTGAGAAGCGTGTGCGCCTCGAGGAGCGTGACATGAGCCTTCGGAGCCCTATATAAAGGACCCCAAGTTTAAACGGAGGTATGCACATTTTTACTGTAGCTACTGTTACTCTGCTTCTCTGCTTCCTCGCTTATACACCGCCGGAGACTGACTTGAGTGTCGGAGGGCCATCGCTTATACTCTGCTTCTCTGCTTCTCTACGTCCCCCAGCATCTATAGCCTCGACTCTCGGACAGGATCAATATATTTCTTATCTTTTCTTCATATTTCACCATTTATATAATTAAATTTTTAAAAAATATTAATTAAAAAATATTTTAATATTATATATATTTCTCATCTCATATTGGTCTGTTCTTTTTTTTTAACAAATATAAAAATTAAAAATTAATATAAAAATAAAAAACAAGATGGTGTGTTATGATACAAACTATATTACAAATAATTATATTGATTATCTACCCATAATTCTCTATTCATACAAATGTGGCCTATGCCATATATATAAATTCTCAATGAATCCGTCTAATAACCCATTGGATTCCATCTCGAACTCATATGGCATAAAAAACGATTCACTCGTCCTCAACACCTCCTCTAATTCGTCTCTAAATCAATACGGAAAAGATAAATCCATGAATCACTATTAGCCATTAAAACAGGCAACAAGGCATGGGACGACACTTTCAAATAAGTCCATTAGCTAGTATCTATTATTAATATGACTCAAATTAAAACACGATTAATAAAAATACAATTTGTAATTATTTTTTATGAAGTTTTAATTTTGTTTTAACTAGTCCAAAATATATGAATTTCAACATGAGCTAACCGTTCACATGGACGGTCGGCCCGCAAATAGTTGACTAATATGACATATTCAATAGAGCTATTGGTATTAAGATGATTAATCAAGCTGGGTAACATTGAGTCTAGATGATTGATTCGGTCCCATAAAAAATTTTCACCTGCCGTAAGAATGAATAAATAAGGAGAGTAATTGGTATTAAGAGCGGTACAAAGAAGGCATTGATTGGAGATGCTGACATCAGCTATTGGACTCTTATACCATGCTCTAACTTATACTTTTAATTTATCTAATCGATTTAGGTATGAAAAAAATATATTGGCTCAACATTTTTTTTCTTCGGATATCTATATAATCAAGAGAAATAGACGAACACATAGGAATTAATTTCATCTCATTCCGAACTCTCTAGGTCCATTAACCGGCTTCGGATAATTTTTATTTTAAATTTTATTTTTTAAAAAATAGCAAATTTGCATTGGATCCTCGCTTTAGATTCGTTGCAAATGGGCTACTTTTAAAAAAAAACTCAAAAATTCTCCGAAGTCAATTAATTGACCTAAAGAGTTCGGAATGAGATGAAATCAGTTTTGATATATTCATATCATTATCCCGATTGTATAGATATCCTCAAAAAAAAAATTGACCTAATATATTTTTTTCAGTGATTTTTTCAATACTAATGTATCTGAAAAATATAATTCATATTTAAAAAAATCACCAATCAAAATATATTGATTCAAATTGATGTTTGAACGGATAGATATTATAAGTAGAAATATATAAATATATAGGAATTGGTTTAACCTCATTCCAAACTCTCTCGATCAATTAACCGACTTCAAGCTATTTTTCTTAAAATTAAAACTTTGCAATGAATCTATTTATTCGTTGCAAATTCGTGATGAATCCCTGTTTCATCGTAACTTCTTAATAATAATTCATGTAATAATATTTGCCACGAATTCAATATTGTTGTAAAATCTACGATATTGTTGCTCAATATTTCCCTGATGAATATTTCCCTGATGAATCCCTGTTTCTCAATATTGTTGCTAAATTAGTTACTAAGTATAACAATTTATATATGTTTTTATTACAAAACTCGTCGGCCTTAAATGATTGGGTTTTTTAATGCGAAGTGGCTATGGGATGAAAGTTTTTTTCCAGAGATAAGTATTAGTTTTTTTGTTTTTTTATTTTTTTATTTTTGAAAAACGAAACGTAATCGTAACACTTGTGAATTCGGGGATTTATGGTTGAGAATAAGACTTGTCAAACTGAGTCAAAAACAACTTCATTACATGCATGCATATATATAAAAACAAATATTATTCGACCAATTAAAACAGCTTGCAATAGAGCTCACAGAGGTTGTTTATTACAATCACAATTTTCAGTCATCGGGAGGTGTTATTTTGATTCTTTCAAATTTGATCATCCTATGGGTAGAAAGATATAAAAATATCTTTTGAGTTGCTAGAGCATCTAATAGGACAATGATATATATATATTCAATCATAAAAAGTAGGACAATGATGTATATATATATTCAATCATAAAAAGTTGAAGCTCACGTAGTCTATAGAAAGCAAAACAATAATTTTCTTTAAAATATGTACAAGAAATAACGGGCAGGAGATTTATCTGATTTTTTTTTTCTACGACAAGTAGGATTGAGAAAGAACTCGTGGAAACGAGGCTATTCGAGGAATCTTCATAAATTCCAAGAATGATTGTTCAGGCTCTGGTGTTGAATAAGATTCATCGTAGGATCCAGCACCAGCTTGTGCATCGTCAGCATTGCCATCCTGATCATTCAGTTGGGCATTTACCGTCATACCGGCCACTGTATCTTGCTGGAGTAGGCAGCAACGGGAATTGACCTTCGGGATGTTGGATTGTTCATCAGAAGCAGCAAAAGGAGGCTGGAAATCAAAGTCAAAGAGTTCTGATATAAAGTCCTCGTCGAATAGAGCGTCGCAAGACAATGATGTGTTTCCGGAAGCCAGCTCCTCAACTTTAGTCGTAGATAAAGTTTAGTCCCAACAGTTTCTGGATAGATGAATTATTGAAAGATGATACAGTTGGAGCTAATATTATTACCTGAGCAAGGTGAAGGAGTGCATTGTGAATCAAAAGCAGGTGTCCTCCAGAAAGAATCTTGTGTTTCCGTCTTATTGGAGATTGATGATGTTGCACAAGGGGGACCAAGTCCGTAAAAGCCGGAGAAAGTGGTTTTAGAATCATCCTTAATAACATCATTGATATGACTTTTAAAATCACTTTGACCATCCAAAACTGAGTACTGAGGATCAAAATAAGGCGATGCTAATAAAATATCCGAGTACTGAGGATCAAAGTAAGGCGATTCTAATATAATATCAGGTTGCTGACTAACTAGCGGATCAAAATAAGGCCATTCTAGTATAATATCAGGTTGCTGATTAAGTAGTGGATCAAAGTAAGGTGATTCTAATATAATATCAGGTTGCTGACTAAGTAGCTTCAAATGAGGATCACAATTGATAAGTTTCTCAAAATTCTTGCTCAACGAGATCTGCGGACATTGAAGTAGATGCCTCCTGCAACATACATTTGGTGAAAGTTACAATATAGACACAACCGAATATGTAAAATTTTGATTTATCTATGTTTCAAACAATTTGAGATAGGCAACAAACATATATATCTTCTGGCAAAATTTGTTATATCACATCAAGCTTAGTTTAAATAGGTCAAGGTAACATGCAGTCAGGTTATCACAAAGGATATGCTTTACATTGTAGATCATCATATAAAACTTAATATTAATAATATTCATAAAAAGGTATAGTTTAACTAATTTAATCAAATTTAAACAATTGACAAGAAGGAAGCAACTACAATATTTAAAAGGCAAAGGCTTACAATAGACTCCAAAAAAATATATACTGAAAATAAAATCTGATTATATTTTATTGAAATACCAATAACAAGAAACCACAGATTAAATGATAATATCACTCCGAAAGCTTAGATTTTGTATCAGCTTGCAACAAAAGAGGTGAATTTCATAAGATGCGGGAAAATATAATTTACATCTACCTGTGTATATGTGCTTGGCCATTGGTAAAATCCTGAGTTGCTTGCCACTGTATATGCTTCCTTGGTTGAGGATCAATCTCTCGGAAGAAAAGAGGTGGTCTTGCCAACTAATAAACAATTGCCAACATGTTACCAGTAAGAAATGACCAATATATACCAACACAAATTGAGAAAAAATAAATCTTACCACAATATCCAAAGCCCCATGGCCACCGTCAAAAAATACTGCCTTAATTGCAGTAATGTCGGACCAATGAAACTCAATCTTGCTCTTCACGCCACCTTCGAGAAATTCCCATAGAAGTTTACGTTTGGCGAAGTAACATTTTGCCATTAAATCTCCTTCATATCTAGTCACAAACTGTTTGCCAATAGAACATAGTGAACTTCTCCACAAAGTTAACCAATTTGGTAAAGGATTACTTGACAAAAACATATGAGAATTAGAATGCACTAGATCACCCATAAAGAATTCATGAAATGCACCTTCAAGGAAAAAAAGACAATGACTCGAAATAAACTATATTCCAATGGCAGATACCTAGTTGATAATTGTAAGTGAAACCCAGAAATAAAGGCAAGTAAAATTGCTCATCATTTTTCTTTTTGGTGGACCATATCACAGAAAGTTACAAACACAAATAGGAGGAAAAGGTTGACCAGAAAAATTCTGCTAAAAACAGAAAGATTGAATAGATTGCAAATACAAGAATATAAAACCAGAATAATGCATAGACAAAAACTTCCACAAGAACATACAAATAATAACAGGAAAGAGAGACGTATCATTTATGTAAACCGTCAAATTTTTCCTTATAAAATCCTCACCTCCCATGTCCCAATCCTCAATAATGACGCATGAAAATGCGAAGCTTTGATCTTGCTCAATGAGCTCGAAGAAGCTGAGTTTGATTTTACACCAACTTTCGAGCCCTTCGAGCTAGTGACGCATAAATTTTTACCTGCCTTTGACTGAGAAAGCATCATATGAATCGACGGACTCTTCCTGAGGCGAAGACCCAACGGTTCAGGTTCCCCAAGCAAATTGTTGTACACAGCCTGCAACAAGGTAGTATCAGGAGCTGGTATTACCTCTTTTCAAACGACACAGATCCATACTTAGAAAGTGTACCAAGATGCAAGGACAGATCCAGAAATAAGAGAAGGACAACGCTAAACTTTGAGTGTCGAAAAATGAATTAAGTATCAAATACAATTAAAAAATAATAATTTTTTATGTCAAATTATAGATTATAAAATATAGTTTATTTTTTGAATTGGATTAGAGAACAGGACAATCCTATCTTTGCGATAAAATGAGTTGAATATTTTTTTTCAATATACTGATATATATATATATATATATATATATATATTTTATTTCACACCTAATGTGATTTATTTATTTTATTATATATAATTAATTTGACTTAATAAGTTTTTCTTATTTATTCTTTTATATTCTACTCATATTTTTTACCTATATTTCATATTCATTAAAAATTATTTTTGATAAATTTAATTGAGATTGATCGGATTATAAATAATATAGGATTGATTTATTTATATACTAGGATTTTTGAAAAGAAATTTTTTCATTAATATAATAAAAATATATAATTATAAAAAATCCTTTTTAGTAACGTTTTAAATTTAAAATAATAATAATAAAAATACTCGATTAAATTTAAATAAGATATGAGGTAGGGATAATTAATGCAAAATCTTTTTCATGCAAGATTTGATCGGGATAAATAAAAACAAGATTTTTGTTTTTATTTTCTATGGCACTTTTTGTGATTTGAAATAGATGATTAAACATGTAAAAAAAAAATTTAGGCTAGGCTATAGCCCAGGACGGGCCTAAGATAAATCCGTCTCTGCCAAGATAGGGAAGGAAAGAAAAAGATCGGTCCTTTTGAACGAGATCATGAAAACCTAATCAAAATGATAGCTCAACTAGACAAAACATATGAGAAGAGAAAGTGAGGGATCTACCTGCTCACTAGAAGTGCTCGTGTCCCTGGCCCTCTTGTGGAGACGTACGCGCTTCTCGTACAAGGGCTCCTCCACTTCCAACTTCCCCGCCGGAGGAGGTGGAGGCGAGTGCGGGGTGGAATCAGCTCGGCGCTTGCTGGAAACCGAAGACCAATCCATTGCGCCGGAAGATATCCAAAGTAGGAACCTTAGAACGCCCAGTTCCGCTGCTTCTCCGCAGCTTTTACGCTTCGATAGCGTAGAGGTATTTCGCAGAAGCAGACGTGGAGGGATTTGTTCGCGAGGAAGGTGGAACAATTTTACAGAAGACGTCGAAGGGATTCTTTAATAGGGATTAATTTTGACTGAATTTAGTAAGTTCTTCCCACGTGGCATATACATTGGCAGAGATATTTGGGAGAGATATATTTCTTTCTAAATATTTCCTAATTTTAAATATCTCGGCAAAAAAGGGATTTCTTTTAAATATTTCCTAATCTCAGATATTCTTTTTGGAAGGATATATTTTTTAAAATATTTTTCAGTTTTAAATATCCAATTGGAAAGAAATATTATAGAGGAGATTTGAATGTATCTCTGTTCTTAAAATACTAAAAAACTTTATATTTATATGGAATTTGAGATATTTAATAAGAGGTTAAGCCAATATTTAATTTATAAGATATTTAATTATAGAATTTGAGATATATAAGAAGTGGGATATTTAATTGATAATGTAAATATAATTACCATAAATAAAATATCATTATTCTATACCGTGTACAAGTTGGTGTCATTATGCGAAAAATCTAATAACTAACTCATATAACATATTATTTGATCAATCATGATTTTAACCTAATTAAATAATATTTTAACGAGCAGACTATATAACATTCATTGTATTTTAAATGAATAAAATCATGCAAATATAATTGATAGTAGAAGTTAAAGCGTAATTTTTATAAGAGAACTAAATGTTGAGGTATTTTGGGATTAGGGCATTTGACTTTTTTTTTAGAAAAATATACGTTAATATGACGTCTCTTAATTTGAAATGCCCTTTTAATTTTTATATAAAAAACTTTGCATTGAACATATTTAACAAGTAAAATAATAAAAAGAGCACTTAATACTTGTCTATATATTATAATTTTATCCATGATATATAATTCATCCGAAATTGAACTTTGATTTAACATTATTTAAAAAAATCGATACGCGTAATATTTTATGATTAAAAACCTATGATATTTTCTATGTGTTTTTAATGTGAGACTATATTTACAACTTTACAACCCAACAGTTAATATTGGGTTGTGGCAGTTGCAATTACAGAGTAGTTACTTGTCACACCCCACAAACCCCATTACACTCTCTCATTCCAAGCTCTCTCGATCAATTAACCGACTTCAGGCTATTTTTCTTAAAATTAAAACTTTGCAATGAATCCGAGATTCATCGCAAATTCGCAATGAATCTGTTTATTCGTTGCAAATTCGTGATGAATCCCTGTTTCATCGCAACTACTTAATAATAAATTATATAACAATATTTGCAATGAATTCAATATTGTTGTAAAATCTACGATGAATTCTAGATTTGTTGTAAAATTTACGACGAATTTTAGATTCATTGCAAAATCTATGACGAATTCCGTGTTCATTGCAAAATCGATGAAAAAGTTACAACTAATGATTTATTCATCCCTGATTTTACAACAAATATTTATTTTTATCGTTGAATTGCAACAAATTTAGTAATGAAATATTTTTCATTGTTGATTAGCCATAAAATATTTTGTTGCTGATTAGCCATGAGATATTTACGTTGCTAAATTAGTTACTAAGTAGTAACAATTTATGTTTTTTTTACAAAACACGTCAAGTTTTCGGCCTTAAATGATTGGGGTTTTTAGTGCGAAGTGGCTATGGGAGGAAAGTTTTTTTTCCAGAGATAAGTATTCGTTAAAAATCAATTCTCTACTTTATTATAATAAATTTATCTTCTTCTAGTTAATTGGGTAGCCCGTTGCTGAGCACCTCTATCTGGTCGCCGGTGTTGATGACGATGGCGTCAGCGAGTGGCTGCACGTCGACCCACTCGCCGCCCTTGAGGACCTGCAGCCCGCCGACGTGGTCGTCCTGGAAGAGGATAATGACACCGCCGGCGTCCGTGTGCGGCCGGAGGCCGAGCTCCACCAGGTCCAGCCGCGGGCACGGCGGGTAATGGCTCACCTTGGTGCCGAAGAAGGGCCGGAGGTGGCCGCCGCCGGTGAACCTGCTCCTGATGGTTCCCTTCTCGAGGCCCAAGTTCTCGTCCATGATCTCCATCAGTTTCTCGGCCAGCTTCTTCACCTCTGCTCTGTACTCCTTCATCGTCTCCCTGATCGATCATCCATCAAACAATTTGTCAATAATTCAAGAACAATTATCATCGAAATTCAAATTCATTCATTCTTTTACTTGAATTGCGGAGGGTGAGAAGGCCATTGGTTGTCGTCTTCGAGAACAAAGACATCTTCCCAATCGATCTTCCCAATCGACATCTTCCAACTTCTTCTTTTCGACTTCTTCTTCTTTTTCTTCTTCTTCTTGAACTAGTCGGTCGAGGAGCTGAACAGGCCGAGAGACCTTGAAGCCCTCGGCCCTGTTCTTGTAGCACTCATTGCACACCTTCTTCACGTGTTCCAGTAGCTCCACCGGAATCCCATGGATCACGAGCTACAATTCGATAGTTCATTATCGGTTCTAGATCGAACAGAGCCTCCAAATCGTATATCGTATATCGTATAAAAAAAGGAAAAGAAAAGATGGTAGTATTATAGACCTGAAAGAAGCCCCATTCTTCGCATCCATTGGCTATCTGAGCCAAGGCCTTGGCCCTCTCCTCTCCCTCCAATTTTGAGAAGTCGATAACCGGAATTGCCATAAGATCGTATGTATGTATGTATGTATGTATGTAATCAATGATCGAAGAAACTTTCGTATGTATGTATGATTGACAAAAATAAGTTAACGTCCATCCATTGGAGACTAATAAATTAATATGGACTAAAGTGAATGGTTAACTAATGGTATAAATACATATTATAAAACACTATTAAGCTAATGATTGATTAACCATCTCTATTTGATATATATATATATAGGCACACAAAGAATAGTAGTTAGCACACCTTCATATGAGCCGAGTTTGCACACCTTCATATGAGCAGTAGTAGGTGGCATCTAACATTGATGATCTAATGTAGCTTAAATTTATTTATTTTTTAATTTCTGTTATCTACGTATAATAATTCCCTTCTCTCTTCTTTAAAGTACGATGTTGTTACCACCAAACTAGCATTACCCATCTTTCTTGGTGCTAATTTTTACAAACTTACAAACTAACACAAAGTGTTGTTGGTTTACAAACCAAGTGTCAGTTTGTACAAACTAACACCAATATTAGAACTAGCCTTTAAAGATCAACTCCAACGTGCTAGCTCTGGTCTTTAAAGACCATATGTTAGAGTTGGTCTTTAAATATTAGTCATGTAATTTCATACTTTTATTAAGAATCGGCTAATGTCTTCTGTCATCATAGGTGACTAATTAATCAACTATTGGGGGCATTTTGACAAATATCAAAATTACAAGCACATTTCTACAAGAATGGACGAAGTTCAGTGGGCTATCTTTTCTCAGCCCATTAACTTGGCCCATTAATTTATCTGGTCTTCTATCGAACCGTCAGTTGCTGCTTGCTTCCATCGTCGATGGCGATCCTGGTCCTCCGCCTCCTCTACCGAAACCCTAATTCTGCCGCCGTTGGCCTCCTCCTGCTCCCCCTCTCTCGCCATTTCTGCGATGCCTCTTCACTCACACCTAATTCTAGCCCTAGCTCCGATGCTCGGTCGCGTACTCCCCTCGAGAAGCAATTTGACTCATGGATCGACCGCCTCCGGCCGGGGTTCACCTCCAATGACGTAGCCGAAGCCATTCGTGCGCAATCGGACTCTGATCTCGCCATGCTCCTACGGTTACATCGTGCAGGGGCTTTGCCAGAAGGGGTGGATGGAGAAGAGGTCGAAGGCACTAGTGCCCACGGCGACTATATACATGGCGGTGATCTGCAGCCTGTCGCTGGAGCGGCGGCTAGAGGCGGCGGTCGAGGTGGTATTCGACATGCTGGAGAACCGCAAGGCGCCGGACATTCTGACCTACCGGACCTTGCTTGAGGAGATGTGCAGGGAGGGGCGGTCGGAGGTGGCATACGATTTGCTGGAGGAGCTCCGGCAGAGGAAGGGCGCCATGAAAGGAAGGATGCACTCCGACTTTTTGGCCAGCCTGCACTGGTGTCTGGGTCTGCCAACCGCAGCATTGATTGCTTCAAACTTCTTGTTTGAAGTAAAGTTTGGCCCTTTCTAAGCAGCATCCGTCCCGGAATCATTAATTTTTTTTTTCATTTTAATTATGCAAACGGGGAGACATCAACCACTACATTTCGATCGGCAATAACAGTTCTTTAGAACACACACTAAAGATTATGGAAACGACCATCTTGTAACCTGTTTATTACAATCAATTTTGATTCTTTCAAGTTGATCATCGTATGGATAGAAAGCTATAAAAATATCTTTCGAGTTGCGACAGAATCTAATAGAACAATGCTATATATATATATATATATATATATATATATATATATATATATATATATATTCAATCATAAATAGGATTAGTTTATTTTTTTGTCAAATTATAGATTATGAAATATAGTTTATTTTTTTGAATAGGATTAGTGTACAGGACAATCCTATCTTTGCGCTAAAATGAGTTGAATATTTTTTTTCAATATACAGATATATATATTTTATTTCACACCTAATGAGATTTATTTATTTTAATATATATAATTAATTTGACTTAATAATTTTTTCATATTTTTTCTTTTATATTCTACTCATATTTTTTTACTTATATTTCATATTCATTAAAAATTATTTTTGATAAATTTAATTGAGATTGATCGGATTATAAATAATATAGGACTGATTTATTTATATATTAGGATTTTTGGAAAGAAATTTTTTTCATTAATATAATAAAAATATATAATTATAAAAAATCCTTTTTAGTAACGTTTTAAATTTAAAATAATAATAATAAAAATACTTTTTATAAGTTTTGATATGTTTAACTACAAACAGAAAAGAGTAGGTAGGCTCATTACATTAAAAAAGCTATGGGAATACTCATACCATAAATAAATAATTGAGCCTGAGAGCCAAATGAATCGAAAGATTCATGTTTGGTTCGGGAAGAAATCAGGAAGTTGTGAAATTAATGGTAAGATAATCTACTTTCATTAAATGATTTATTAGATAATCGAAAATAGAGGATTTTAAGTACTATTCAAAATTCGGAAGAATTACGTAAAGGGGCTGTTGAGCAGCTCGAAAGAGCCCGGACTTGCTTACGTAAAGTGGAAATAGAAGCAGATGAGTATCGAATGAATGGATACTCTGAAATAGAACAAGAAAAAGTAATTTTGATTAATGCCACTAGTGATAGTTTGGAACAATTAGAAAATTACAAAAATGAAACGCTTCATTTTGAACAAGAAAAAGCGATTAATCAGGTCCGACAACGAGTTTTCCAACAAGCCTTACAGGGAGCTCTAGGAACTTTGAACAGTTGCTTGAATAGTGAGTTACATTTCCGTATGATCCGTGCTAATATTCGCATTCTCGGAGCCATGCAAAAAATAACGGATTAGCCTTAGTTTCTAATTTAGGCATTATTTTTTTCCTTCCTAAAAAGAATAAAGAAACGCTAATGGTAACCCTTAGAGCCGACGAAATTAGTAATATTATCCGTGAACGTATTGAACAATATACTAGAGAAGTAAAGATTGTGAATACCGGTACCGTACTTGATGTAGGCGACGGGATTGCTCATATTCATGGTCTTGATGAAGTAATGGCAGGTGAATTAGTAGAGTTTGAAGAGGGTACAATAGGCATTGCTCGGAATTTGGAATCAAATAATGTTGGCGTTGTATTAATGGGTGATGGTTTGATGATACAAGAGGGAAGTTCCGTAAAAGCAACAGGACGAATTGCTCAGATACCCGTGAGTGAGGGTTACTTGGGTCGTGTTATAAATGCTCTGGCTAAACCTATTGATGGGAGAGGTGAAATTTCAGCTTCTGAATCTCGGTTAATTGAATCTCCATTTAATTTAAATAAGATATGAGGTAGGGATAATTAATGCAAAATCTTTCTCATGCATGATTTGATCGGGATAAATGAAAGCAAGATTTTTGTTTTTGTTTTCTATGACACTTTTTGTGATTTGAAATAGATGATTAAACATGTAAAAGAAAATTTTTAGGTTAGGCTATAGCCCAGGACGAGCCTAAGGTAAATCCGTCTCTGCCAAGATGGGGAAGGAAAGAAAAAGATCGGACCTTTTGCACGAGATCATGAGAACCCAATCAAAACGATCGCTCAACGAGACAAAACATAATGAGAAGAGAAAGTGAGGGATCTACCTGCTCACTTGAAGTGCTCGTGTCCCTGGCCCTCCTGTGGAGACGTACGCGCTTCTCGTACAAGGGCTCCTCCACTTCCAACTTCCCCGCCGGAGGAGGTGGAGCCGAGTGCGGGGTGAAATCAGCTCGGCGCTTGCCGGAAACCGAAGACCAAATCATTCCGCCGGAAGACATCCAAAGTAGGAACCTTAGAACGCCCAGTTCTACTGCTTCTCCGCAGATTTTACGCTTCGATAGCGTAGATGTATTTCGCAGAAGTAGAGGTGGAGGGATCTGTTCGCGAGGAAGGTGGAACAATTTCACAGAAGACGACGAAGGGATTCTTTAATAGAGAATAATTTTGACCGAATTTAGTAAGTTCTGCCCACTTGGCATATACATTGCTTAGCCGCAGAGATATTTGGGAGGGATATATTTCTTTCTAAATATTTTGTAATTTTAAATATCTCGGTGGAAAAGGGATTTCTTTTAAATATTTCCTAATCTCAAATATTCTTTTTGGAAGGATATATTTTTTAAAATATTTCCCAATTTTAAATATCCAATTGGAAAGAAATATGAGGAGATTTGAATGTATCTCTGTTTTTAAAAAATAATAAATAAAAAACTTTATATTTCTATGGAATTTGGGATATTTAATAAGTGGTTAAGTCAATATTTAATTTATGAGATATTTAATTATAGAATTTGAGATATTTAAGAAGTGGGATATTTAATTGATAATGTAAATATAATTACCATAAATAAAATATCATTATTCTACACCGTGTAAAAGTTGGTGTCATTATGCTAAAAACCTAATAACTAACTTATATAATATATTATCTGATCAATCATGATTTTAACCTAATTAAATAAAATTTTAACGAGCAGACTATATAACATTCATTGTATTTTAAATGAATAAAATCATGCGTGTATAAATTAGTATATAGTTTTTAATTACAACGTGTAGGAAATAGTTGATAGTAGAAGTTAAAGGGTAATTTTTATAAGAGAAGTAGAGGTATTTTGGGATAAGGGCATTTGACTTTTTTTTTTTTTAGAGAAAAGTATACGTTAATATGATGTCTCCTAATTTGAAATGCCCTTTTAATTTTTATATAAAAAAACTTTGAGTTGACCATAATTAACAAGTAAAATAATAAAAAGAGCACTTAATACTTGTCTATATACTATAATTTTATCCATGATACATAATTCATCCAAAATTGAACTTTGATTTAATATTATTTTAAAAAAATCGATACGTGTATTATTTTATGATTATAAACTTATGATATTTTCTAAGTGTTTTCAATGTGAGACTATATTTATAACCGTAAAATCCCAACAGTTAGTAGTGAGGAGGGTTGTGACAGTTGCAATTGCAGAGTAGTTGCTTGCCACACCCCACAAACCCCATTACACTCCCTTTCCATAAACTGCATTCGTCCAAGTGAAAAGAGGGTTGCTTAAAGTGAGGGGGAAAACTCTGTTCATGCATGAAGAAGAGTGCATCATTTTGCCAGAAGAACATTCAAGTTCAAAATTAGGGATTTGGTTTATGGATATTTCAAAGAGGTTCATTGTGATTTTCTTATAGATGACAAACACAAAGATTGTTCTTCGTCAGTAGATCATTTCGGAGATCATTGTAAGTTTTTACTGGCTTTGAATTATGTATATCATGCTTTAAATATGCTACAATTTTGGCAATTACTGTCAACGTTTTAATAATTATTGATTGTCCATCTGTTTCAAGTTCATGATAATCATGTGTACTTTAATGTCTTATTTATAGCATGAGGTTCATTATCATCACTAATTTTACTCTTTTACCATACAATGGCCTTACAAGATATCTCTAAGTTGTTGAAAATGAGATCCTGGTTGTATTTGTTAATTGTTCATCTGCTTCAGGCTAATGATAATTGTTGTGCACTTAGATGTCTTATTTATAGCATGGAGTTCATTGGTCATGAACAAATTTACTCTTGCTATAAAATGACTTTTACAAGACTTATCTAAGTTGAAATTAAGATCCTTGTGATTTTTAGACGGTTGCTACTTGTCTTTAAAAAAAAATCCATCAATTTCTAGTCTGCCTGCCTGCCTGTCATCATCAATCATGTTGCTAGTAAGATTGATCATGAATTTATGATCTTATGATTGTTTGTTCCTACCATTTTGTTTATGCAGTGTAGGTCTCTAGTTTCTTGAGGCCTTCGGTTTCAAAATTGTCAATTGTGCTTATTTGTTACAAGGCTACCTCTATTCATTTGTTATGTTCTTTGTGCTGATATGTTAGCAAAGGATCATTGCTCTTTTATGTAAAATAAATTTCAAAATTCATTCCTAATTCCAACCTGTCCCACATGTCTACTTGTTTGTTTCAATTCTTAAGTTCAATTATTTGTCAATGACTTTGCAGCCGATGGCCATCAAAGTGTGAGTAGAAGTAAATGGGTAAGCATTAGTCATAAGTGTAACATTAGATTTATCAGTTCATTGATTATCAATATCATATTCCTAAAAAGAGCACTAGTCTCCTTATTTGATTTGTGCAAATTTGCTAATTTTTCTGTATCTTATTCCTTGTATTTAACCATCCTAAATGAATTGCAAGTTAACTATACTCTAATTGATTAGACAATACATCAGTATGCTTCTCCACAATAATATATCCCTTTTAAGTGTCTATTCAATGCTCCCAATACAATCATGCGTGTATGCGTGTAGTCGGTTCCTTGGTATCAATATTTGCAGTAGTTAAATTTAGTTTATGTTTTTGCAGTTAACAACTCAAATATTAACTCAGTGCAAGGTTTTGTGCTCTGTTGATATATTGCTAATTGGCCTAGTTATTGATTCTTCATCATGTCAATGTCAATTTATCCAACTTATCTGATTAGGTAAGATACATACAATCATTCATTTTTTTATGGTCTTTGCAAGTTGTTTTCATTGTGTTTCCACATTAATCTCTCTGCTGTACAACTCAAACAATTACTGTCTTATTTTTAGCTGAAGCAACTTCTGATAAACTTTTCCTATTTCACTATAAGAAAAACCCTCATAGACATCGGTTTTCCACCGCTGTCTATTACATTTTCGACCAATGTCTATGAAGGTGATATAAAAGGTCTGCCATTTTAAACATCGGGTTATAACTAGTATCACTTAACGACATCGGGTGTAAAATCGATGTAATATTATATGTTAATAACACCACTTTTGGCAGCAGTATATGACCGATGTAATATTAGTTAATGACACCAGTTTTGCAGCGGTGGAAAACCGATGTAATATCAGTATTATTTAACGACACAAATTTGATTTTTGAAATAGTGAAAAACCAATATTATCACCAAGAAAATCATAAAATTAAGTTAATATTATTAATTCACTAAGAAAATCACAAATAAAAATGCACCAATGTATCTAAACACACCAAGTCAATATCCATATAACCAACACGTAAATATTCTTCTTACAACATAAAAAAGATAATAGATATTGTGCACCTCAAGTCAGTATCCACAAATTAAACATAACTATTTTTCTTACAACATCAAAAGGTAATACATAGTACACAAATATTCTTCTTACTGGTGCCAACGTTATCCTTCTTGCTCTGTGCAGAGATTTAATTAAATCTTCCCCAATAGTTTTATTTGTTAATAGACAATTCTCTTTATCTATTAATGGATGGACACCTCTGCTTGTTTGATGTCCTGAGGGTGACAACTGATTGATGATTCTTTGTAAAGGAGGCCTCCATCTTAAAGGAGCCACTGTAGGCTTCGGGAACTTTGCAACATCCTTTTTGGTTGTCCTCTCACCATTTAATTGATTCTCCAGTTCTCTTACCTGAATAGAATAAAATAGTCAATAGGGATATAAAGCAGTTTGTTGCTTACATAAGGGAAATTAAAGATGCTGTAAATTCTAATCAAATAGAGATTGAGAATGAGATAAGTAACCTTTTACTGGTAATTTTTACTTGTTTGCTTCTTTGATCTGCACATTTGAAATAATCTGTTATAAGGCAACTGATTTATACAAAGGCTCTGCTAGTGAAACTATAAAAGTCAATTTATCTGTAAATTCAAAAGGTGTTCAAATTTCAAATTTAATTGCAAACGGTCGAGCATGCACTACTTCATCAGCAGCTAAGTATGATAGCAAACCTGTGAATACAAGAACCCAATCAAATGGATGCACCAGTAGATGTTCCTCCCACTCTATAGGAGTTGCTGAAAATAGGCACTATAACTCTGATTTAGCTTCTTTTCGAGAATCTGATCATGGAATTACAAGAGAAACTACTCTAGCAAGCTCAAAAGGTGGGTTCCAAGCGTCAAAAAACCATAGTGTGCTTTCTGATTCAAGGGCAGCTCCAACTCCCACAGTGGAAACTCTGGAAATTACTAGTAAGAAAGAACAAGTAGTCGAATGCTTATTGCCCCGTGGACTAGTAAATTCTGGAAATATATGTTTTTTAAATGCAACAATGCAAGGACTTCTCTCCTGTCCACCGTTTGTTCAACTTTTGCAGGAGTTAAGGAATCAAAGTATCTCAAAGGTCTGAATCACTTGAACCACTATACCAGCTCTCATGTAGTCTTTATCTTTTTATAATCTATTCCTTATTTCTAAACAGGCGCTAAACTGGACCAACACAGATTGGTTGGAAAGACTATACAAATCATCCACAAAAAACAAAAAACATCCCATTCCATCCATTCCCCTTTAAAAAAATGCCACGTATTAATATAAAATATCTATAAATATTATAGTAGTTATAATTTGATAATCATAATTACTATAACATTAATTTTTAATAGTTATTATAGTCGTTATAAAATTATAATAATGATAACAATTACAATTTTGTAACTACTACAATGTCAATATATAATTGCTATAACGTGATGTGAAATCCTCATAGACATACTCAATTGGTTAGAGAATGATATATTTATTATAATGAAATAAGGATCAATTCATGATAGGTGTCTAGAAGATAATCTCATGATTTACTCCTTTTTATATAAGTTAGAGACAAATTGTGAAAGTATATGGAATCACTGTAATCATCTTTTTAATATTTGAGCCAGAGATAAGGAGGACAATTCTATTGTTTATAGGACAAATCATTTTATTTGGGGGAACTAAACTCTTCACATGCTTTATGGTGAAGTCATTGGATGGCAGTGTCCTACAGCAAAGTCTACTCAGTTGACTTCCTTTCTTATTTGAAAGAAAGTGATCTAGATTCCATGATCACATTTAGGCAGAACAATAAGACATTATAATCATGGAATGCTGACTAAAAAAGGTGCTAATCTTCATCCACGTCTACTAGTTTTACTTTTGAATGAAATACTTGTGCATTCGGTGACAAGGCCTTGTGCAACTCACCTTGCATTTTAAAACAGAGTTTTATGATCATCTTGCGAGTAACACAATTCTTGAAAGTGAAGATTAGTCGTTAATTAGCAGTTCTTGAGATCGTCTCACTTTGCGCCTCACCTTCTTGAATGAGTCCTTATTCTCTTTACATTTGCTCTGCAATGAGAAAGTCTACATTGACTTGGTTAGCACAAGAGATTAAATTAAAACGTGACAAAATCAGAACAAAAAAATCAGAGGAGGATGGCTAAGTCAAAATAATATCAATATCATCCAACAAAGATAACAAAAAAAATTGTAAAACGATGATGTGCTAGAGAGATTTTGACGAGATCTGCAAAAGCATGAGTAATTGAAGTTTGCATAATAAAAATTACTAAGAAAAGCTCTAGCATTGCAATTCTAATCAAGCACAGAGTTTCTGATTCTTGACGAGAAAATTATGTTAAATGATCATACATTTTAAGTAGTTTTTTTTAACAACTTTTTGCTAAAAATTAACTATGGTGATAAGTGGCCTCTGTCGTTCCTTAACCGGAGGTTAAAATTATAAATCTGCAACAGGAATAGATTGGTTTATAATATTAAGTGTAGTAACCGGAGGTTAAAATTCAGTTGATAATAGGTGGCTCTCATGTAGTCTTTATTGTCTTCTCAGAAAATGGGATAATATGAAAGAATACCAAAGAATTAACAAGAGATTAATAGAAGTGAACTGATAAGAGTTAAGACTACTGATTTATGAAGGAAAACATACTCATACAGAGGATCCAAATGCAGAAAAATAGGAATAAGCATTACAATAGAATTCTTACAAACACAGGAAAATAAGAACGATAATTAAAATTGAATTGTTAATCACATCAAAAGGTCCAAACCAATTCAAGTTTATCCAGTACTGCATATAATACAAATAATCATTTAAGTAATCTTCATCATGAAATCTTTGTAAACATGAATTGCTTATAAGTAACATCATAATAGAAAAAAAAAATTCTGATAGGCTTTCAAGCTTAAAGCATAAAGCAAGTTGAACTCGCATGCACGTCTTGTATAAACAAGCATAACATAAATATTTATTTGGTACTAACATTATGCCTGATAGAAACAACATGTCGAAACATAAGGTACTAAAAGATGGTTCCAGATAACAGGCGGTTGACCCACAGCCCAACACCTAGCCAAAGGCTCAAACAATCACCATTAAAATAATATTACAATAGAGGAGAATATTAAATTAAGAATTACTAATATCACCTTTTAGAGCAATGTTGAAACACCATCTTCTTCAAAATGCTGCTAAATCTTGAATGGTGATTGAGCTTAAAGATTATTCTCATATTTCAAGTTGATACTACACCAAAGGAATAAGCAAAGAGTGATACAACATGCTAGTATGAAAAACAATCTAAAACATAGATTTAAATAGCTTAGATTTCATTGCCAACAGCTAGCCAGCACATCTGAGTGCAATGTGTTCACATACCTCCTTTATGGTCGCCTCAACCTTCTTATTGTCTTGCTGCTCTGATACTCCCCAAACAGCTTGGGGCGGCGCTGTGGTATACATGAGTATACCAACAGGTTCCAGTGACCTGCTACATTTTATGATGAGACAACCAAGCTACATAATAAACAGGAGAGAACTTGAAGACTCAACATAAAATTATAATATTCTCCAAGTAACCTTTACCACCGATTATTTAGCTTACGAGACGGTAACTCGTCCCAACAGTTATGTCAAGTTAGAAGACAATCCCAAGTATTGGAAGTTATCAGAACAAAAAAGACGATAGTAAGGGATACATACCGCTAGCACATGACAAAGAATTTCCAAGTTACAAAAACTATAATCAATCTGCAACACATTAAACAAGAAATGAATCCCACCTTTCTATTTGCAATTGCTCCAAAAGTTAATTGTTTAGGCTCCCCACCAGACGGGTTTAAAACATGGAGTTCATCATCCCTGACATATGCAAGCATGCTTCCATCTGGTGGCAGATGCGGGTCAATAATTGGCGAGCTAGCACAACATGTAAGCTTGAGCTCTGGCTCTAAGCCTGATATTTCCTAGAAATATACCTGATGAAACAGACAGCGATCACTTAATATATCATAATCAAAGAAGAAAGTTTAAGATCAACAGGTAGAAGGGCACGCAGAATAGCTACTTGTGATGAAGCATTTTAATGTTCAAAACAGAAATTGCTTCAAATACAATTGACCTATTAGTTGAATGTCAACACTTGCTCATTAAATCAGGAAATAGGGCAGAGCACAGACCCCATTTGGCAATGGCACCATGATAGTGGGCTTCCCTGGAGCGGAGCAAGAAGAGGACGTCGACCTCGATTTCCACTCGTACCTCGTGACTCCCAATCCCCTCTCCCTTGACCTCTCTCGCCTCAGCTTCTCTTCAGCCGAGAGATTACTCTCATCGAGGCCGCCTCCATCAGGTGGGCAAATCACAAGCTCCTGCCGTCGTGAGGCAACGTCAAAGGCGAAGACTTTACGGTGGAGGATACCATCGGGGCTGAAGAGATAGGAGATCAAGCGCCCATCGGGGCTGAAGCTGATGGAAGAGGGAGCGACGTATCCCGGAAGAGGGTACTGGACGATCTCCTTCACGGGAAAGAGGAAAGAGTCTTCCTCAGAATCAGTAAGGGGCATCTCGGCTTCGCAGTGGCACGACTTCTTCGAAAAAGTCTCCTTCTCGTCGTCCTCCGCGGCCGCCTTGTCCTGCATCAAGAATGGAAGATATGCAGGGGGAGAGGAAGCGCCAGACAGGCCGCCGGAAAAAGAAGGAGTCGCCGGGCGTCGAACCCTAGGAGTTCGGATGGCGATCAGATCGGGGAAACGAGGTGATCTAGCTCTCACTTCACTAATATAGTAATGGTGCTAGGCCCTCCTTGGAGCGGAAAAAGAAGGACCAGTACTCCTGCACCTTATCCCGCATGATTGATCCCATCTTAAGGTTCACTGCACGCTTGCCTTTCACTTCCGCCGAGCTCATCACCCACACGAACCAGTAGACCGCGACAGCGCCGACGACCGCCGCCGTCCACATCGCCGTCAAGAGATTCATTGCTCGTCTTTCAAATGGTAACTCCTAAAGGAGGATGCGGAGGATTAGGGCTTCGATTTATGGTGGGCGAGGAGAAGCCCAAAAGAAATCGCGCTAAGAAAGTCCGTCAGAAGTTTGGTTCATAGACACCGGGTTTTAAAAACCGCAGTTAAAATTGATGTCTATTAAAGAAAAAAAGACGCTCATAGACATTGGCTAAAAAAACCGATGTCTATGAGCGAAAATCTGCGCTCATAGACACAGGTTTTTGGAAAAATCGGTGTAAAATACTTAAAGACATCGGTTTTTACTTAAAACCGTTGTTGTTCCACCGATGTCTATGAAAGTTTTCTTGTAGTGTTTTGAGATTCTTCTGGATATGTTCAAAAATTTATTTCCAAACAGAAATGCTCAAAATAAATTCCCGCAAATTATATCATTGTATAAAATTAAAGCTTAGCTTGTGTTAGTTCATAATGTTTAAGATCAAATTATAGTAGTTCATATATGGTGAAACTTAATGATAGTTACATGATGATGTAAACAACCTTTGCTAACATCTTGCCATACCTAAGATCAGATCTAGGAGTCGTGTTTATTTTTATTAATCGTGTTTCAGATTGATCAAGTTGTTTAATGTTATTTAAAATCGTGTCTAATATTATACATGTTTTTGAACATATTCCACATGCGATCAGAAGTTTCTTCTTTCCTGGTGCTTTGCAATATGTATGAGGCTTTACTTGGAACCTAAAACACCACACTATGTTCATTGATTGGTTCTTTGTATCAGTGTGATGACTTTGATCTATAGTCTGTGTTTGTAGCACATGTCGGTAAGTAAAATACCTTCACCTATAGGAAGACACAAGAGTGAACTCTCTACCAAAGCCAAAAGATCTTTGCCTCAAGAGCTTCTCTATGCCTATTCATCTGCATGAAAATAATACGACTACTGAGAATAATGCTTCATAAGTTGTTAAGTGAATTGGGAAGTATCTTCTACTATGGATCTCCAAGTAACAAAGTATAATACAACCCTTAACATACCTTTTATTGAAATATAGTATAAGAAACTAAAGGGTGATTTAGATAAAGGATAGTCTTATTTAGGAAGTTCTTGTCAATTAGGAATTTCATATAAGAGTTTATTATATGCAATCTTGCTTATATTGTAAAAGATTGGTTTTATGATTTGAATCCGTGATATTAAAATCACACTGTAATAATTTTACCGTGGTCCCAGCATGTCAAAGGCAATTTTGAATGAGATATTTTTCGTTTTTCATAATTTTTTTTTTCTAGATGTCCATTTGAAAGTTTAAATGATATCTTTGACAAAAAAATAAATTTCCCAACGTGTGTTTTATATCTTGATATTTTCCAACCAAAATATCTTATGAAACCTCGAAGATTTAATGAATTTATTGATGTCCAATCAAAATCTATTAAAACATTGACTCGGCCTTAAATTAGAAATTAAATTGCATTTGCACATCTGTAGTTCCTTCACTTGTTGCCAAAGAGCCCCAAACTCTATCCACGTGAGAATTATTTGATTTGGCCAACCGAGTGGGACCCGCTAAATCTACCAAATGGCCAATAAATTCCCCCTCCCCTATCTTTTTCACGTGGACAAATATTATTCGGCACAACTAAGAATGATTATTAAATCAATTAGGCTACGTACTTAGATTCTTATAGCCTGTGGGTCCGATATTTATAATTTATTTTTTTAATTATAATATATTTATAGAAATTTTTTTACATGCATCTAAGGAATAATGGACTTCTAGATTATTCACTACAGGTACTTTTTGATTTATTTTGACGGCCAATAAAATTTTTTTGTAGGATCGAATCGATCACCTCAGGTCAATGATACCTAACTTGATTAATCTTGTATTTTTATATGATTCTTATAACCATCATAGCCTTGATTTAGAAACGAATGCATCAAGGGTTGAATTGAAAGTAAACTCATTTTTTCAGATATATAAAGATCGATTCCTAACTTCGATAAATTAACGGATGAATTTTTCTTAAAAAACAATTGATATAAGAACGTTAGGTTGATCGGTCGTCTGCTACAAATACTTCCCGATTTATCTTAATGATCTATCAGGTTTTTTTATAGACCAGATTGATCATCTCTAAAATTAATCAATGTAAACTAGATACCTAATTCCAACAATAAAAAAAACTGAACTCGTAATTGGAATTAAGACACCTAATGAACTAACTAGATCTCATTGATTGCATTAGCTATTCCAAATTCATTGTAGTAATAAATTATCGAACAAGATCTCATATATATATATACTCGAACATTCCTTGATCTACTATGTCGATATACAATAATATGAGTGGGATCTAACTCCGTTCGAAACATCATAATCAAGAACTATATATATATATATATATAGTGGTGAATCTAGAAATTCAAGTATGGAGGGACGATTTTTACACGGAATAAAGGACATTATCCTCTATCTCCACTAGTAAAATTTCATAATACTAGGGGTTCTGGATTCACCCCTGTATATATGATGTGTGTGTGGTTTAGTTCAATCGCACGAGTCAAGTTTCATTTGAACCTCACGAGGGAGCCAGACTAGCACAACATAAGAGGTAATTAAATCTTAGTTACCCTCCTCGTTAAGTTTGATTTGTTCCGTGTATTGATTTTCGATTTAGAATTTAGCCAATGGAATTGTCTATGCTCAACCGAATAACCATAATGAATTTCTAGGGGGGGTCGGGAAGGGTTGCGGACTAACAAATTAAGGAGGCGGAGTCTTTTTAGTCACTATAGACCGTAAAAGAGAGTACTTTACTCTTAGCTAGTGAATGCGATGGTCAACCGATCAACGGGCCGGAAAGAAATTACCATTAAACATTTTGAACATACACACTACTCAAGCAAGACAACTCTTCTACATCAACCCAAAAGAAAAGGAAAAAAACAAGAAGCAAAAAACAGTGAAGAAAACTTAAATGTAAACAATTAAGTCACATCACATCACGGTTAATTTATAGTCGACAGCCGAGTGATTAGAGAGAGATAAATTATGGAGTTAACTTATATCCGACTGCTAAATATCTAGAGGATGGAAGGAATTTTTTTTCCATGAGAATATATATGTTTATCGAGAATTGATCTTTTATCATATTATGACACACTATCATTCTCAAGCCAATTAGACATCCTTATAACAAAAAAAAAAAAATCCTAGCTAATAAGGATCCTAATTAAATAAAATATTTACAATTTTTCAAACAAAGTGTTTATAAGAGCATCCATAGTAACATTAGCACATCTGTTTCACGTTAAAAGTAAAAAAAAAAAAACATACATCTCTCAATTATCAAAAACCCTTTCAACAATTTTTTTCATAAATTTCACACTTTTCATTATATATATATATGATCCGGTGATAAGGTCCACCCCTCAGAGGGTCATGGCCATGGTGGAAGTCAAGGTCTAGGCGGTCAACGTCCATGTGTCGTTGGTCGGTTTGACAACTCACTCGCTCGACCGGGATAAAGAAGTACCGATCAGATATGACCATAGCTCGGCTAAACACCGAGCTTCCGATGCTCAAAACAAGACATACGCCGAGCGGTCAGCTCGCTCGGACTTACATTTAACCCTGGAACTAGTGAAAAGGGATCGCAACACAATGAAACTCGGACAGTGGAATGATTGGTCGAGCGACCACTCCGCTTAGCCAAAGGGCTATACCACCCGAACGGCTAAGGGTTGGCCGAGCGGTTGTCCTGATCGGCCCACTAATAGACAAAAAGAGGATCAGTCGACATCCTCGTAGGAATTCGTGCCACCAACAAATGACATGGTTGACGGTATGGACGAGCAGAGGATCGTACGACAGAAGCTTCTACTGTCATGTCAGAGATATGCTTGGGTCATTGAAGTATGGTGTCAGAGACGCTTTCCTGACATGTCTTTTCAGGGTAAGTTTTGAGAAGCGTGTGTGCCTCGAGGAGCGTGCACATGAGCCTTCGGAGCCCTATATAAAGGACCCCAAGTTTCAACGGAGGTATGCACATTTTTTACTGTAGCTACTGTTACTCTGCTTCTCTGATTCCTCGCTTATACACCGCCGGAGACTGGCTTGAGTGTCGGAGAGCCATCGCTGGGGAATCCCTCCCTGACTTGGCACTGACGTTGCTGTGGTTGCAGGTCTCTCTGACTCGGAGCCCACCAACAATCAACAAGAGCGCTACGTCCCCCAGCATCCATAGCCTCGACTCTCGGACAGGATCAATATATTTCTTATCTTTTCTTCATATTTCACCATTTATATAATTAAATTTTTAAAAAATATTAATTAAAAAATATTTTAATATTATATATATTTCTTATCTCATATTGGTCTGTTCTTTTTTTTTTTTAACAAATATAAAAATTAAAAATTAATATAAAAATAAAAAAAAGATGGTGTGTCATGATACAAACTATATTACAAACTACCCATAATTCTCTATTCATACAAATGTGGCCTATGCCATATATATAAATTCTCAATGAATCCGTCCAATAACCCATTGGATTCCATCTCGAACTCATATGGCATAAAAAGCGATTCACTCGTCCTCAACACCTCCTCTAATTCGTCCCTAAATCAATACGGAAAAGATAAATCCATGAATGACTATTAGCCATTAAAACAGGCAACAAGGCATGGGACGACACTTTCAAATAAGTCCATTAGCTAGTATCTATTATTAATATGACTCAAATTAAAACACGATTAATAAAAATACAATTTATAATTATTTTTTATGAAGTTTTAATTTTGTTTTAACTAGTCCAAAATATATGAATTTCAACATGAGCTAACCGTTCACATGGACGGTCGGCCCGCAAATAGTTGACTAATATGACATATTCAATAGAGCTATTGGTATTAAGATGATTAATCAAGCTGGGTAACATTGAGTCTAGATGATTGATTCGGTCCCATAAAATTTTTTCGCCTGCCGTAAGAATGAATAAATAAGGAGAGTAATTGGTATTAAGAGCGGTACAAAGAAGGCATTGATTGGAGATGCTGACATCAGCTATTGGACTCTTATAACATGCTCTAACTTATACTTTAAATTTATCTAATCGATTTAGGTATGAAAAAAATATATTGGCTCAACATTTTTTTTCTTCGGATATCTATATAATCAAGAGAAATAGACGAACACATAGGAATTAATTTCATCTCATTCCGAACTCTCTAGGTCCATTAACCGGCTTCGGATAATTTTTATTTTTAATTTTATTTTTTAAAAAATAGCAAATTTGCATTGGATCCTCGCTTTAGATTCGTTGCAAATAGGCTACTTTTAAAAAAAAAACTCAAAAATTCTCCGAAGTCAATTAATTGACCTAAAGAGTTCGGAATGAGATGAAATCAATTTTGATATATTCATATCATTATCCCGATTGTATAGATATCCTCAAAAAAAAAAATTGACCTAATATATTTTTTTCAGTGATTTTTTCAATACTAATGTATCTGAAAAATATAATTCATATTTAAAAAAATCACGAATCAAAATATATTGAGTCAAATCTTTGTTTGAACGGATAGATATAATAAGGAGAAATATATAAATATATAGGAATTGGTTTAACCTCATTCCAAGCTCTCTCGATCAATTAACCGACTTCAAGCTGTTTTTCTTAAAATTAAAACTTTGCAATGAATCTATTTATTCGTTGTAAATTCATGATGAATCCCTGTTTCATTGTAACTTCTTAATAATAATTCATGTAATAATATTTGTCACGAATTTAATATTGTTGTAAAATCTACGATAAATTTTAGATTCGTTGTAAAATTTACGACGAATTTTAGATTCATTGTAAAATCTGCGACGAATTCCGTGTTCATTGCAAAATCGATGAAAAAATTACAACGAATGATTTATTCATCCCTGATTTTGCAACAAATATTTATTTTGAATTGCAACAAATTTAGTAATGAAATATTTTCCATTGTTGATTTGCCACAAAATATTTTTGTTGCTGATTGGCCATGAAATATTTATTAGTTACTAAGTAGTAACAATTTATATATGTTTTTATTACAAAACTCGTCGGCCTTAAATGATTGGGTTTTTTAGTGCGAAGTGCCTATGGGATGAAAGTTTTTTTCCAGAGATAAGTATTAGTTTTTTTGTTTTTTTATTTTTTTATTTTTGAAAAACGAAACGTAATCGTAACACTTGTGAATTGGGGGATTTATGGTTGAGAATAAGACTTGTCAAACTGAGTCAAAAACAACTTCATTACATGCATGCATATATATAAAAACAAATATTATTCGACCAATTAAAACAGCGTGCAATAGAGCTCACAGCGGTTCCAAAGGAGAGCTTGGCCTTGCGGCCATTGAGCAGGAGTTGCCAGAGCATCTAATAGGACAATGATATATATATATTCAATCATAAAAAGTAGCACAATGATATATATATATATATTCAATCATAAAAAGTTGAAGCTCACGTAGTCTATAGAAAGCAAAACAATAATTTTCTTTAAAATATGTACAAGAAATAACGGGCAGGAGATTTATCTGATTTTTTTTTTCTACGACAAGTAGGATTGAGAAAGAACTCGTGGAAACGAGGCTATTCGAGGAATCTTCATAAATTCCAAGAATGATTGTTCGGCCTCTGGTGTTGAATAAGATTCATCGTAGGATCCAGCACCAGCTTGTGCATCGTCAGCACTGCCATCCTGATCATTCAGTTGGGCATTTATCGTCATACCGGCCACTGTATCTTGCTGGAGCAGGCAGCAACGGGAATTGACCTTCGGGATGTTGGATTGTTCATCAGAAGCAGCAGAAGGAGGCTGGAAATCAAAGTCAAGGAGTTGTGATATAAAGTCCTCGTCGAATAGAGCGTCGCAAGGCAATGATGTGTTTCCTGAAGCCAGCTCCTCAACTTTAGTCGTAGATAAAGTTTAGTCCCAACAGTTTCTGGATAGATGAATTATTGAAAGGTGATACAGTTGGAGCTAATATTATTACCTGAGCATGGTGAAGGAGTGCATTGTGAATCAAAAGCAGGTGTCCTCCAGAAAGAATCTTGTGTTTCCGTCTTATTGGAGATTGATGATGTTGCACAAGGGGGACCAGGTTCGTAAAAGCCGGAGAAAGTGGTTTTAGAATCATCCTTAATAACATCATTGATATGACTTTTAAAATCACTTTGACCATCCAAAACTGAGTACTGAGGATCAAAGTAAGGCGATGCTAATAAAATATCCGAGTACTGAGGATCAAAGTAAGGTGATTCTAATATAATATCAGGTTGCTGACTAAATAGCGGATCAAAGTAAGGCGATTCTAATATAATATCAGGTTGCTGACTAAGTAGCGGATCAAAGTAAGGCGATTCTAATATAATATCAGGTTGTTGACTAAGTTGCGGATCAAAATAAGGCGATTCTAACATAATATCAGGTTGCTGATTAAGTAGTGGATCAAAGTAAGGTGATTCTAATATAATATCAGGTTGCTGACTAAGTAGCTTCAAATGAGGATCACAATTGATAAGTTTCTCAAAATTCTTGCTCAACGAGGTCTGGGGACATTGAAGTAGATGCCTCCTGCAACATACATTTGGTGAAAGTTACAATATAGACACAACCGAATATGTAAAATTTTGATTTATCTATGTTTCAAACAATTTGAGATAGGCAACAAACATATATATCTTCTAGCAAAATTTGTTATATCACATCAAGCTTAGTTTAAATAGGTCAAGGTAACATGCAGTAGGTTATCACAAAGGATATGCTTTACAGTGTAGATCATCATATAAAACTTAATATAATTAATAATATTCATAAAAAGGTATAGTTTAACTAATTTAATCAAATTTAAACAATTGACAAGAAGGAAGCAACTACAATATTCAAAAGGCAAAGGCTTACAATAGACTCCAAAAAAATATATACTGAAAATAAAATCTGATTATTTTTTATTGAAATACCAATAACAAGAAACCACAGATTAAATGATAATATCACTCCGAAAGCTTAGATTTTGTGTCAGCTTGCAACAAAAGAGGTGAATTTCATAAGATGCGGGAAAATATAATTTACATCTACCTGTGTATATGTGCTTGGCCATTGGTAAAATCCTGAGTTGCTTGCCATTGTATATGCTTCCTTGGTTGAGGATCAATCTCTCGGAAGAAAAGAGGTGGTCTTGCCAACTAATAAACAATTGCCAACATGTTACCAGTAAGAAATGACCAATATATACCAACACAAATTGAGAAAAAATAAATCTTACCACAATATCCAAAGCCCCATGGCCACCGTCAAAAAATACTGCCTTAATTGCAGTAATGTCGGACCAATGAAACTCAATCTTGCTCTTCACGCCACCTTCGAGAAATTCCCATAGAAGTTTACGTTTGGCGAAGTAACATTTTGCCATTAAATCTCCTTCATATCTAGTCACAAACTGTTTGCCAATAGAACATAGTGAACTTCTCCACAAAGTTAACCAATTTGGTAAAGGATTACTTGACAAAAACATATGAGAATTAGAATGCACTAGATCACCCATAAAGAATTCATGAAATGCACCTTCAAGGAAAAAAAGACAATGACTCGAAATAAACTATGTTCCAATGGCAGATCCCTAGTTGATAATTGTAAGTGAAACCCAGAAATAAAGGCAAGTAAAATTGCTCATCATTTTTCTTTTTGGTGGACCATATCACAGAAAGTTACAAACACAAATAGGAGGAAAAGGTTGACCAGAAAAATTCTGCTAAAAACAGAAAGATTGAATAGATTGCAAATACAAGAATATAAAACCAGAATAATGCATAGACAAAAACTTCCACAAGAACATACAAATAATAACAGGAAAGAGAGACGTATCATTTACGTAAACCATCAAATTTTTCCTTATAAAATCCTCACCTCCCATGTCCCAATCCTCAATAATGACGCATGAAAATGCGAAGCTTTGATCTTGCTCAATGAGCTCGAAGAAGCTGAGTTTGATTTTACACCAACTTTCGAGCCCTTCGAGCTAGTGACGCATAAATTTTTACCTGCCTTTGACTGAGAAAGCATCATATGAATCGACGGACTCTTCCTGAGGCGAAGACCCAACGGTTCAGGTTCCCCAAGCAAATTGTTGTACACAGCCTGCAACAAGGTAGTATCAGGAGCTGGTATTACCTCTTTTCAAACGACACAGATCCATACTTAGAAAGTGTACCAAGATGCAAGGACAGATCTAGAAATAAGAGAAGGACAACGCTAAACTTTGAGTGTCGAAAAATGAATTAAGTATCAAATACAATTAAAAAATAATAATTTTTTATGTCAAATTATAGATTATAAAATATAGTTTATTTTTTGAATTGGATTAGAGTACAGGACAATCCTATCTTTGCGCTAAAATGAGTTGAATAATTTTTTTCAATATACAGATATATATATATATATATATATATATATATATATATATATATATTATTTCACACCTAACGAGATTTATTTATTTTAATATATATAATTAATTTGACTTAATAATTTTTTCTTATTTATTCTTTTATATTCTACTCATATTTTTTACCTATATTTCATATTCTTTAAAAATTATTTTTGATAAATTTAATTGAGATTGATCGGATTATAAATAATATAGGATTGATTTATTTATATATTAGGATTTTTTAAAAGAAATTTTTTCATTAATATAATAAAAATATATAATTATAAAAAATCCTTTTTAGTAACGTTTTAAATTTAAAATAATAATAATAAAAATACCCGATTAAATTTAAATAAGATATGAGGTAGGAATAATTAATGCAAAATCTTTTTCAGGCAAGATTTGATCGGGATAAATGAAAGCAAGATTTTTGTTTTTATTTTTTATGGCACTTTTTGTGATTTGAAATAGATGATTAAACATGTAAAAAAAAAAATTAGGCTAAGCTATAGCCAGCCTAAGGTAAATCCGTCTCTGCCAAGATGGGGAAGGAAAGAAAAAGATCGGTCCTTTTGCATGAGATCATGAGAACCTAATCAAAATGATCGCTCAACGAGACAAAACATAATGAGAAGAGAAAGTGAGGGATCTACCTGCTCACTAGAAGTGCTCGTGTCCCTGGCCCTCTTGTGAAGACGTACGTGCTTCTCGTACAAGGGCTCCTCCACTTCCATCTTCCTCGCCGGAGGAGGTGGAGCCGAGTGCGGGGTGGAATCAACTCGGCGCTTGCTGGAAACCGAAGACCAATCCATTCTGCCGAAAGATATCCAAAGTAGGAACCTTAGAACGCCCAGTTCCGCTGCTTCTCCGCAGCTTTTACGCTTCGATAGCGTAGAGGTATTTTGCAGAAGCAGACGTGGAGGGATTTGTTCGCGAGGAAGGTGGAACAATTTCACTGAAGACGTCGAAGGGATTCTTTAATAGAGAATAATTTTGACCGAATTTAGTAAGTTCTTCCCATGTGGCATATACATTGGCAGAGATATTTGGGAGAGATATATTTCTTTCTAAATATTTCCTAATTTTAAATATATCGGCAGAAAAGAGATTTCTTTTAAATATTTCCTAATCTCAAATATTCTTTTTGGAAGGATATATTTTTTAAAATATTTTTCAGTTTTAAATATCCAATTGGAAAGAAATATTATAGAGGAGATTTGAATGTATCTCTGTTCTTAAAAAATAAAAAACTTTATATTTATATGGAATTTGAGATATTTAATAAGTGGTTAAGCCAATATTTAATTTATAAGATATTTAATTATAGAATTTGTGATATTTAAGAAGTGGGATATTTAATTGATAATGTAAATATAATTACCATAAATAAAATATCATTATTCTATACAGTGTACAAGTTGGTGTCATTATGCGAAAAACCTAATAACTAACTTATATAACATATTATTTGATCAATCATGATTTTAACCTAATTAAATAATATTTTAACGAGCAGACTATATAACATTCATTGTATTTTAAATGAATAAAATCATGCAAATATAATTGATAGTAGAAGTTAAAGGGTAATTTTTATAAGAGAACTAAATGTAGAGGTATTTTGGGATTAGGGCATTTGACTTTTTTTTTTTTTAGAAAAATATACGTTAATATGACGTCTCTTAATTTGAAATGCCCTTTTAATTTTTATATAAAAAGCTTTGCATTGAACATATTTAACAAGTAAAATAATAAAAAGAGCACTTAATACTTGTCTATATATTATAATTTTATCCATGATACATAATTCATCCAAAATTGAACTTTGATTTAACATTATTTAAAAAAATCGATACGCGTAATATTTTATGATTAAAAACCTATGATATTTTCTATGTGTTTTTAATGTGAGATTATATTTACAACCTTACAACCCAACAGTTAATATTGGGTTTGGCAGTTGCAATTGCAGAGTAGTTACTTGTCACACCCCACAAACCCCATTACACTCTCTCATTCCAAGCTCTCTCGATCAATTAACCGACTTCAGGCTATTTTTCTTAAAATTAAAACTTTGCAATGAATCCGAGATTCATCGCAAATTTGCAATGATCCTGAGATTCGTCGCAAATTTGCAATGAATCTGTTTATTCGTTGCAAATTCGTGATGAATCCCTGTTTCATCGCAACTACTTAATAATAAATTATATAACAATATTTGCAATGAATTCAATATTGTTGTAAAATCTACGATGAATTCTAGATTCGTTGTAAAATTTGCGACGAATTTTAGATTCATTGCAAAATCTATGAAGAATTCTGTGTTCATTGCAAAATCGATGAAAAAGCTACAACTAATGATTTATTCATCCCTGATTTTACAACAAATATTTATTTTTATCGTTGAATTACAACAAATTTAGTAATGAAATATTTTTCATTGTTCATTAGCCATAAAATATTTTTGTTGCTGATTAGCCATGAGATATTTACGTTGCTAAATTAGTTACTAAGTAGTAACAATTTATGTTTTTTTTACAAAACTCGTCAAGTTTTCGACCTTAAATGATTGGGTTTTTTAGTGCGAAGTGCTTATGGGATGAAAGTTTTTTCCAGAGATAAGTATTCGTTAAAAATCAATTCTCTACTTTATTATAATAAATTTATCCTCTTCTAGTTAATTGGGTAGCCCGTATGGTTGATGGGAGTTGTGGATGTGGATGCAAAAGTAACTGGTGGAGAAAATAATTTGGTTGGATATGAAAAGACATTGATGTCAATTAATTATAGTACGGAGAAATTCTTATTTTTATATAAAAAGGAAAAGATTTGACAAAAATAAGTTAACGTCCATCCATTGGAGACTAATAAATTAATATGGACTAAAGTGAATGGTTAACTAATGGTATAAATACATATTATAAAACACTATTAAGCTAATGATTGATTAACCATCTCTATTTGATATATATATATAGGCACACAAAGAATAATAGTTAGCACACCTTCATATGAGCCGAGTTTGCACACCTTCATATGAGCGGTAGTAGGTGGCATCTAACATTGATGATCTAATGTAGCTTAAATTTATTTATTTTTTAATTTCTTTTATCTACGTATAATAATTCCCTTCTCTCTTCTTTAAAGTACCACTTTGGTGTTGTTACCACCAAACTAGCATTACCCATCTTTCTTGGTGCTAATTTCTACAAACTTACAAACTAACACCAAGTGTTGTTGGTTTACAAACCAAGTCTCAGTTTGTACAAACTAGCACCAACATTGGAGCTGGTCTTTAAAGATCAGCTCCAATGTGATAGCTCTGGTCTTTAAAGACCATTTGTTAGAGTTGGTCTTTAAATATTAGTATTACTTGGTGTTGATTTGTAGGTGGATCATGCTAGTTTGGTGTTGTCAGCATCACCTTGATGCTGATTTTTACATATAATACCACCTTGGTACTAGTTTGCACAAACCAATACCAAGGTAGATAGTACTGGTTTGGTGGTGTCAACATCACCTTAGTGCTGGTTTTTACAAACCAACACTACTTTACATGTGATCAAAGGAGAAAAAAGAGAATTATTGCATGCAGACTATAAATAGATTAAAAATATTTTATTTTAGCTGTGTTAGATTACCACATCAGGCGTTACCTACAAGAACTCACAAAAAGGTGTACAAGATATCATTATATAAAGAGAGAGGTTGTACGCCCCATGTGCACACCTCACATGCACGACTATGGCCATTTGCCACGTGGTCGATGCTAAAAAAGTTGACTAACATTTTCCCACAGCCATGCACGACGGTCGCGTGACATCTAGTGTTTTATATAAATATATATAGTGATCTAGGATCAGGGTGCCCGAAAGTGATTCGGGCACCTCGCCTTTTGAGAGTTGCCAACGATGGGTGTATTAGATATCAAGATATATAACTTCGACTCACTTAGGCTGCTCGAAAGTAAGCACCCCGGCTCACTCAGGTCCACAATACAAACATAAAAACTGGATCCATAACATATCAAAATTATATATATATATATATATACAAGAAATCAGGGTTTCAGAGACTGATTTTTAAAACGGAACTAAAATTTGTTTCAAATTTTAATAATTTAGAAACAAATTTGATACGAATTACTAATCCGTTTCACTTAAATAAAATATAATATATATAAAAAATTTTGAGATGGAATTTAAGATGAATTAAAATAGAATTTATAAATAAATTTTATAAACAAAAATAAATACGGAATACTAACGAAATTTGATACTAAATTTTATTTGTCCCCAAATCTGTTTAAAAAATTTATAAACAATAAATAATCCGTTTGTGATATATAGAATTTAGATAAAAATTTATTAAATAATTATAAATATATTTTATTTTAATTCATTATTTAAAACCCTAGAACTGTGTATCTTCACTCAAGACACGCCGACTCCAAGAATTTTGGGTTCTTTGGTATCTTTTACAAGGCACGGCAATCCACAGAAGCTCATGTAATCCTAATCTTCTCCACCATCCTTCTTCTCCATCTTGCAACGCACGACACCAGTTGCGTCCTAATCGCGCGGTGGCTATTGTACACGACATCGTTCGCTGGGACCTAATCACGCGGTGGCTGTCGCGTTGTTGTTGACGCGGCCACCGCAGCCTCAGCCGTCTTGGCCACTTTCACGGCCATCGCCGCTTTGGTCATGTCTGGCACTATGTGGTTCTTTGGCTGCCCGTATGAAGAGATATGCCCTGTTTTTTATAAATATTTATTGTTTTATCAATAAAATTATTTTTTCAGTATGATAGTATTATTGCGATGTTTTATTGTTATTGTTGAATAGGAATTTTCATCGTATATTGTTAATATTTAGGTTCTCTCGGTTTCATTGATTACCTTGTCTAGATGAAACTGCTTTTCCCACTAATTTTATCTTCTGCTCTTTCCATTAGCCAATTTAATTACATGGGTATGGTGTTCTGAAAGGAAATGGTTTTGGAAAATCACTATTATCCTTTGCCTGTGTGAACATGATAATCACTTTGATCCCTTGTTATATCTCAGCATGTTGAAAATATTTCTATTTTTAAACAATTGGATGACATCATCTTCATTATCATTTTAAGAGCCCAGAAAAAAATATGTCATTTTCTGAGAATAATTAAAGCTTCTGAACTTTGTAGTGCAAACTCTAAAGTAGAGAATGTCAGTTTAATTCTCAAATGATGATTTTGATTCCTTATATTTATACTATTTGATGATCTCCTATTTTGCATTTCATGTTACTTTAGTAAAATGTAATGGTGAGCTCTTGTTCAGTTAAGTGATAGTATTTCATTTCTCCACACTGTTTAATGCAACATGTAACTCATGATTTGGAACAAAGATGAATCAGAAGTTTCGTTCACCTATTATTAATTTGCCTCCAGGTAGAGACAAATATGGGTCTAAGTTCCTTTTTATCAGTTTTTATCTCTGTGTTTTACTTATACTGCTAACAATATTGCATATTTAATTGGTACTACAGTTTGAACTGGATGCCTCTTGTATGACAGGTCCATGGGCACAATTCAGTAGTTGAAATAATAGCAGTCCACTACAAATTTTTAGTAAGTCTCCTCGTGGGGGTGCAATGAGTCCTGCTGGAAATAACCATGTGGTTGGATTAGCATCTGTACTTTCCCTAATTTTATCAACTTCTGCTAAGATTGCACCAATTGGGAAGGACCAGAAAAAAGGAGGTCATTCTACTCTGGCAATCTATGTTACCAAGCATGTTGCATTTGGCAATATAGGCATTTGAAAGTTATTTACTTATACAGGCATTCAATGGGAATAAATTGGAGAAGTTCAACAGTGAGAAGGTTGATTCTCTAGCATATGCCTGAATCCAAGGCAGAACAACATTTGTTGACCATTTGCAGAACTCAAGCTTGATGAACGAGGATAAGAGATGTCACCCTATTCTTTTTTATTATGAGAGAAAAGGGCCGGTGATCAGGTAATATGTTATATGTTTTTGCACAGGTAATCATAGCAAATTTTAGTTGTGTTTGACAACTGGTACGTACATGCTGGCATCATAATGGTTGACATTTGGCAACCAGATCAGATGTTAAATCTTTTGTGACTGTCTTGCATAACAATGATCAATTTATTTCATGAATAAAGTAGATGTTCTTGGTTAGAAATAATGACAAATTTGCATTAATTTTCATTTTCCTTGTCATTTATTAATGAGCATATTTCATTTGACTGATCTCATCATGTCAAGTTGTGCTTAGATATTTTCTATGAGGTGCTTGACTAAATATAGTTTGATTACAATTAATCACAATTTTTATTGCAGTAGAGTTGCCAAGTTAGATGTGCACGTTCAGTAAAGTCAAACATAAAAATGATTAATTCTATCTAGTACCATTCATTCACCCATGGAGTCAGATTAGAGAACAATAAACATTTACTATTTTTTTATTGTATATTTAGATGGGAAGTTTCCACAAAACCTTTTTTTAAACTATGTTTATCTGATTTTGATACATTCTTTTAAGTTTTGCATGCTTCACCCTTCCATTTTCCTGATGAGGATGATTGTTAATAGTCTAGTAAATTTTGCAGGAACTCATTCAATTAAGCAATATGCATGCTCCTTAAGATGTGGGAAAGGTGGGAGTCACCTGAAAATCCAGAAGAGAGCAATCCAAATAGAACATCTAGAAGGGACTCACTTGAAGTTTTCGGGATAATTGTTACCCGAAACTAGCTTCAAAGGATAGTGCTTGACTAATGCATGGCAAACATGAGTGTGAATACTAACCTGTCCATAGCTATCCAAGTGTACGATATGGTGAGTGTGGGAAATTCAGTTAGAAGTTGTATTGAAAGGGTGCATCCACTTTTGAAACCCGTGTGTGGTTAATGGAAATACGAATTATATTGTATGATACTTTGGATGTTAAATTGTATGATACTTTTGGATTAGAAATTAATTATATTTATTTCAATGTTAATTGTATGGAAATTGATTGTTTTAAATATTTGTAATCGGTTTGAAATGTGTGATTATTTTTGGTAAAGTACTACGTAGATGAGAAATATAAAAATATAATATAATATAAATTTAGTGATAAATTTAAAAGTTAATTTATATATAAATTTATAAACAGAATTATAAATGGATTTATCAATATATTAAAATTATATTTGTTATAAAATTTGAGACAGATTAATGACGAATTTAAAACAAAATTAGAAACAAAATTTATATTTAAAATTAATTTCATTTGATCAAATTAAAAACAGATTCATAAACAATTTTTCAATCTATTTTTGAAATTAGAGACGGAATATTTTCGTCTCAAAATTAGCTACGGGCTTTCACTAACAATTCTTGAGACGGAATATTTCGTCTCAAACATTCTTTAGGACGGAAAAATGACTTTCAAAGATAGAATTTTTCATCTCTGAAGCCTTATTTTCTTGTAGTATATATATATATATATATATATATCAGCCCCTGTCCATAACATATCAAAGTTATATATATTTCTCAAATAATTCTCTTAGTCACGTAATTTCATAATTTTATTAAGAATCGGCTAATGTCTTCTGTCATCATATGTGACTAATTAATCCACTATTGGGGGCATTTTGACAAATATCAAAATTACAAGCACATTTCTACAAGAATGGACGAAGTTCAGTGGGCTATCTTTTCTAGCCCGTGTAGTAAATTTATGAGGCCGTAACTTGGCCCATTAAATTATCTGGTCTTCTATCGAACCGTTAGTTGCTGCTTGCTTCCATCGTCGATGGCGATCCTGGTCCTCCGCCTCCTCTACTGAAACCCTAATTCTGTCGTCGTAGGCCTCCTCCTGCTCCCCCTCTCTCGCCATTTCTGCGATGCCTCTTCACTCACACCTAATTCTAGCCCTAGCTCCGATGCTCGGTCGCGTACTCCCCTCGAGAAGTAATTTGACTCTAGGATCGACCGCCTCTGGCCGGGGTTCACCTCCAATGACGTAGCCGAAGCCATTCGTGCGCAATCGGACTCTGATCTCGCCATGCTCCTACTGTTACATCGTGCAGGGGCTTTTGCCAGAAGGGGTGGATGGAGAAGAGGTCGAAGGCACTAGTGCCCACGGCGACTATATACATGGCGGTAATCTGCAACCTATCGCTGGAGCGGCGACTAGAGGCGGCGGTCGAGGTGGTATTCGACATGCTGGAGAACCGGACATTCTGACCTACCGGACCTTGTTGGAGGAGATGTGCTGGGAGGGGCGGTCGGAGGTGGCATACGATCTGCTGGAGGAGCTCCAGCAGAGGAAGGGCGCCATGAAAGGAAGGATGCACTCCGACTTGTTGGCCAGCCTGAACTGGTGTCTGCCAGCCGCAGCATTGATTGCTTCTTCTTGTTTGAAGGAAAGTTTGGCCCTTTCATCATCCTTTCCGGAATCATTAAAATTGTTTTTTAATTATGCAAACGAGGAGACATCAACCGCTGCATTCGATCAGCAATAACAATTCTTTAGAATGCACACTAAAGATTATGGAAATGACCATCTTGTAGCCTGTTTATTACAATCACAATTTTCAGACACATGGAGAGGTGTTATTTTGATTCTTTCAAGTTGATCATCGTATGGATAGAAAGCTATAAAAATATCTTTCGAGTTGTGACAATAGAATATATATATATATATATATATATATATATATATTCAATGATAAAAGTTGCTCACATAGCCTTAAAGAAAGCAAAACAATAATTTTCCTTAAAATATGTACAAGAAATTAAGGGATTTATCTGATTTTTTTTCTACACAAGTAGGATTGAGAAAGAACTCGTGGAAACGAGGCTATTCGAGGAATCTTCATAAATTCCAAGAATGATAGTTCGGCCTCTAGTGTTGAATAAGGTTCAACATCGGATCCAGCACCAGCTTGTGCATCGTCAGCACTGTCATCCTGATCATTCACTTGGGCATTTGACATCTGACTGGCCACAGTATCTTGCTAGAGCAGGCAGCAAAGGGAATTGTCCATCGAGATGATGGATTGTTAATCAGAAGCAGCAGAAGGAGCTGGAAATCAAAGTCAAGGAGTTGTGATATAAAGTCCTCTTCGTCGAATAGAGCGTCGCAAGGCAATGGTGTGTTTCCTGAAGCCAGCTCCTCAACTTTAGTCGTAGATAAAGTTTAGTCCCAACAATTTCTGGATAGATGAATTATTGAAAGATGATGCAGTTGGAGCTAATATTATTACCTGAGCATGGTGAAGGACTGTATTGTGAATCAAAAGCAGGTGTCCTCCAGAAAGAATCTTGTGTTTCCGTCTTATTGGAGATTGATGATGTTGCACAAGGGGGACCAGGTTCGTAAAAGTCGGAGAAAGTGGTTCTAGAATCATCCTTAATAACATCATAGATATGACTTTTAAAATCACTTTGACCTTCCAAAACTGAGTACTGAGGATCAAAGTAAAGCGATGCTAATATAATATCAGAGAGGATCAAAGTAAGGCGATTCTAATATAATATCAGGTTGGTGACTATGTAGCGGATCAAAGTAAGGCGATTCTAATATAATATCAGGTTGCTGACTAAGTAGCAGATTAAAGTAAGGCGATTCTAATATAATATCAGGTTGCTGATTAAGTAGCGGATCAAAGTAAGGTGATTCTAATATAAGATCAGGTTGCTGACTAAGTAGCTTCAAATGAGGATCACAGTTGATAAGTTTCTCAAAATTCTTTCTCAACGAGGTCTGGGGACATTGAAGTAGATGCCTCCTGCAACATACATTTGGTGAAAGTTACAATATAGACAACCGAATATGTAAAATTTTGATTTATCTATGTTTCAAACAATTTGAGATTGGCAACAAACATATATATCTTCTGGCAAAATTTGTTAAATCACATCAAGCTTAGTTTAAATAGGTCAAGGAAGGTAACATGCACGCAGGTTACCACAAAGTATATGCTTTACATTGTAGATCATCGTATAAAACTTAATATTAATAATATTCATAAAAAGGTATAGTTTAACTAATTTAATCAAATTTAAACAATTGACAAGAAGGAAGCAACTACAATATTCAAAAGGCAAAGCCTTACAATAAACTCCAAAAAAATATATACTGAAAATAAAACCTGATTATTTTTTATTGAAATACCAATAACAAGAACCACAGATTAAATGATAATATCACTCCCAAAGCTTAGATTTTGTGCCAGCTTGCAACAAAAGAGGTGAATTTCATAAGATGCGGGAAAATATAATTTACATCTACCTGTGTATGCATGCTTGGCCATTGGTAAAATCTTGAGTTGCTTGCCACTGTATATGCTTCCTTGGTTGAGGATCAATCTCTCGGAAGAAAAGAGGTGGTCTTGCCAACTAATAAACAATTGCCAACATGTTACCAGTAAGAAATGGACAATATATACCAACACAAATTGAGAAAAAATAAATCTTACCACAATATCCAAAGCCCCATGGCCACCTTCAAAAAATATTGCCTTAATTGCAGTAATGTCGGACCAATGAAACTCAATCTTGCTCTTCAAGCCACCTTCGAGAAATTCCCATAGAAGTTTACGTTTGGCGAAGTAACATTTTGCCACTAAATCACCTTCAAATCTAGTCACAAACTGTTTGCCAATAGAACATAGTGAACTTCTCCACAAACTAAACCAATATGGTAAAGGATTACTTGACAAAAACATATGAGAATTAGAATGCACTAGATCACCCATAAAGAATTCATGAAATGCACCTTCAAGGAAAAAAAGACAATGACTCGAAATAAACTATGTTCCAATGGCAGATCCCTAGTTGATAATTGTAAGTGAAACCCAGAAATAAAGGCAAGTAAAATTGCTCATCATTTTTCTTTTTGGTGGATCGTATCACAGAAAGTTACAAACACAAATAGGAGGAAAAGGATGAGTAGAAAAATTCTGCTCAAAACAGAAAGATTGAATAGATTGCAAATACAAGAATATAATACCAGAATAATGCATAGACAAAAACTTCCACAAGAACATACAAATAATAACAGGAAAGAGAGATGTATCGTTTACGTAAACCATCAAAATTTTCCTTTTAAAATCCTCACCTCCCATGTCCCAATCCTCAATAATGACGCATGAAAATGCGAAGCTTTGATCTTGCTCAATGAGCTCGAAGAAGCTGAGGAGTTTGATTTTACACCAACTTTCGAGCCCTTCGAGCTAGTGACGCATAAATTTTTACCTGCCTTTGATTGAGAAAGCATCATCTGAATCGACGGACTCTTCCTGAGGCGAAGACCCAACGGTTCAGGTTCCCCAAGCAAATTGTTGTACACAGCCTGCAATAAGGTAGAATCAGGAGCTGGTATTACCTCTTTTCAAACGACACAGATCCATACTTAGAAAGTGTACCAAGATGTAAGGACAGATCCTGAAATAAGAGGACTCGGCTAAACTTTTAGTGTCGAAAAATGAATTAAGTATCAAATACAATTAAAAAATAATAATTTTTTATGTCAAATTATAGATTATAAAATATAGTTTATTTTTTGAATTGGATTAGAGAACAGGACAATCCTATCTTTGCGCTAAAATGAGTTGAATATTTTTTTTCAATATACAGATATATATATATATTTTATTTCACACCTAATGAGATTTATTTATTTTAATATATATAATTAATTTGAATTAATAATTTTTTCTTATTTATTCTGTTATATTCTACTCATATTTTTTACCTATATATCATATTCATTAAAAATTATTTTTGATAAATTTAATTGAGATTGATCGGATTATAAATAATATAGGATTGATTTATTTATATATTAGGATTTTTGAAAAGAAATTTTTTCATTAATATAATAAAAATATATAATTATAAAAAATCCTTTTTAGTAACGTTTTAAATTTAAAATAATAATAATAAAAATACTCGATTAAATTTAAATAAGATATGAGGTAGGGATAATTAATGCAAAATCTTTTTCATGCAAGATTTGATCGGGATAGATAAAAGCAAGATTTTTGTTTTTATTTTCTATGGCACTTTTTGTGATTTGAAATGGATGATTAAACATGTAAAAAAAAATTTTAGGCTAGGCAATAGCCCAGGATGGGCCTAAGGTAAATCCGTCTCTGCCAAGATAGGGAAGGAAAGAAAAAGATCGATCCTTTTGAACGAGATCATGAGAACCTAATCAAAATGATCGCTCAACGAGACAAAACATAATGAGAAGAGAAAGTGAGGGATCTACCTGCTCACTAGAAGTGCTCGTGTCAATGGCCCTCTTGTGGAGACGTACGCGCTTCTCGTACAAGGGCTCCTCCACTTCCAACTTCTCCGCCGGAGGAGGTGGAGCCGAGTGCGGGGTGGAATCAGCTCGGCGCTTGCTGGAAATCGAAGACCAATTCATTCCCCCGGAAGATATCCAAAGTAGGAACCTTAGAACGCCCTGCTTCTCCGCAGCTTTTACGCTTCGATAGCGCAGAGGTATTTCGCAGAAGCAGACGTGGAGGGATTTGTTCGCGAGGAAGGTGGAACAATTTCACAGAAGACGTCGAAGGGATTCTTTAATAGGGAATAATTTTGACCGAATTTAGTAAGTTCTTCCCACGTGGCATATACATTGGCAGAGATATTTGGGAGGGATATATTTCTTTCTAAATATTTCCTAATTTTAAATATTTCGGCAGAAAAGGGATTTCTTTTAAATATTTCCTAATATCAAAATATTCTTTTTGGAAGGATATAATATTTAAAATATTTTCCAATTTTAAAATCCAATTGGAAAGAAATATTATAGAGGAGATTGGAATGTATCTCTGTTCTTAAAAAATAAAAAACTTTATATTTATATGGAATTTGAGATATTTAATAAGTGGTTAAGCCAATATTTAATTTATAAGATATTTAATTATAGAATTTGAGATATTTAAGAAGTGGGATATTTAATTGATAATGTAAATATAATTACCATAAATAAAATATCATTATTCTATACCGTGTACAAGTTGGCGTCATTATGCTAAAAACCTAATAACTAACTTATATAACATATTATTTGATCAATCATGATTTTAACCTAATTAAATAATATTTTAACGAGCAGACTATATAACATTCATTGTATTTTAAATGAATAAAATCATGCAAATATAATTGATAGTAGAAGTTAAAGGGTAATTTTTATAAGAGAACTAAATGTAGAGGTATTTTGGGATTAGGGTATTTGACTTTTTATTTTTTAGAAAAATATACGTTAATATGACGTCTCTTAATTTGAAATGCCCTTTAAATTTTTATATAAAAAACTTTGCGTTGAACATAATTAACAAGTAAAATAATAAAAAGAGCACTTAATATTTGTCTATATAATATAATTTTATTCATGATACATAATTCATCCAAAATTGAACTTTGATTTAACATTATTTAAAAAAATCGATACACGCAATATTTTATATGTGTTTTTAATGTGAGAGTATATTTACAACCTTACAACCGCAACAGTGGATTGTGGCAGTTGCAATTGCAGAGTAGTTGCTTGTCACACCCCACAAACCCCATTACACTCCCTCATTCCAAGCTCTCTCGATCAATTAACCGACTTCAGGCTATTTTTCTTAAAATTAAAACTTTGCAATGAATCCGAGATTCATCGCAAATTTGCAATGATCCTGAGATTCGTCGCAAATTTGCAATGAATCTGTTTATTCGTTGCAAATTCGTGATGAATCCTTGTTTCATCGCAACTACTTAATAATATATCATATAACAATATTTGCAATGAATTCAATATTGTTGTAAAATCTACGATGAATTCTAGATTCGTTGCAAATTTGCGACGAATTTTAGGTTCATTGTAAAATCTACAACGAATTCCGTGTTCATTACAAAATCGATGAAAAAATTACAACCAATGATATATTCATCCCTGATTTAACAACAAATATTTGTTTTTATCGTTGAATTGCAACAAATTTAGTAATGAAATATTGTTTTGTTGATTAGCCATAACATATTTTTGTTGCTGATTAGCCATGAAATATTTACGTTGCTAAATCAGTTACTAAATAGTAACAATTTATGTTTTTTTTTACAAAACACGTCAAGTTTTCGGCCTTAAATGATTGGGGTTTTTAGTGCGAAGTGCTTATGGGATGAAAGTTTTTTTTCCAGAGATAATTAAGTATTCGTTAAAAATCAATTCTCTACTTTATTATAATAAATTTATCCCGTATGGTTGATGGGAGTTGTGGATGTGGATGCGAAAGTAACTTGTGGAGAAAATAATTTGGTTGGATATGAAAAGACATTGATGTCAATTAATTATAGTACGGAGAAATTCTTATTTTTATATAAAAAGGAAAAGATTTGACAAAAATAAGTTAACGTCCATCCATTGGAGATTAATAAATTAATATGGACTAAAGTGAATGGTTAACTAATGGTATAAATGCATATTATAAAACACTATTAAGCTAATGATTGATTAACCATCTCTATTTGATATATATATATATATATATATATATATATATAGGCACACAAAGAATAATAGTTAGCACACCTTCATATGAGCCGAGTTTGCACACCTTCATATGAGCGGTAGTAGGTGGCATCTAACATTGATGATCTAATGTAGCTTAAATTTATTTATTTTTTAATTTCTTATATCTACGTATAATAATTCCCTTCTCTCTTCTTTAAAGTACCACTTTGGTGTTGTTACCACCAAACTAGCATTACCCATCTTTCTTGGTGCTAATTTCTACAAACTTATAAACTAACACCAAGTGTTGCTGGTTTACAAATCAAGTGTCAATTTGTACAAACTAGCACCAACATTGGAGCTGGTCTTTAAAGATCAGCTCCAACGTGCTAGCTCTGGTCTTTAAAGACCATATGTTAGAGTTGGTCTTTAAATATTAGTATTACTTGGTGTTGATTCGTAGGTGGATCATGCTAGTTTGGTGTTGTCAGCATCACTTTGATGTTGATTTTTACAAATAATACCACCTTGATACTAGTTTGCACAAACCAATACCAAGGTAGATAGTACTGATTTGGTGGTGTCAACATCACCTTAGTGCTGGTTTTTACAAACCAACACTACCTTACATGTGATCAAAGGAGAAAAAAGAGAATTATTGCATGTAGACTATAAATAGATTAAAAATATTTTATTTTAGGGGTGTTAATGCCCACATCAGTCGTTACCTACAAGAGCTCACATAAAGGTGTACAAGATATCATTATATAAAGAGAGAGGTTGTACGCCCCATGTGCACACCTCACATGCACGACTATGCCCATTTGCCACGTGGTCGATGCTAAAAAAGTTGACTAACATTTTCCCACAGTCATGCACGACGGTCGCGTGACATCTAGTGTTTTATATAAATATATATATTTATCCTCACAGGATCAAGGTGCCCGGAAGTGATTCGGGCACCTCCCCTTGTGAGAGTTGCCAACGATGGGTGTATCAGATATCAAGATATATAGCTTCGGCTCACTTAGGCTGCTCGAAAGTAAGCACCCCGGCTCACTCAGGTCCACAATACAAACATAAAAACTAGATCCATAACATATCAAAGTTGTATATATATATATATATATATATATATATATATATATATATATATATATATATATATATATATATATATATATATATATATATATGTCTGTATGGCCTGACCCACAACATATAAAACTTCGATATATATTTCTCAAATAATTCTCTTAGTCATGTAATTTCATAATTTTATTAAGAATCGGCTAATGTCTTCTGTCATCTTATGTGACTAATTAATCAAGTATTGGGGCCATTTTCACAAATATCAAAATTACAAGCACATTTCTACAAGAATGGACGAAGTTCAGTGGGGTATCTTTTCTCAGCCCTTTAACTTGGCCCATTAATTTATCTGGTCTTCTATCGAACCGTCAGTTGCTGCTTGCTTCCATCGTCGATGGCGATCCTAGTCCTCCGCCTCCTCTACCGAAACCCTAATTTTGCCGCCGTTAGCCTCCTCCTTGTAACGCCCCAAATTTCCTCAATTAGAGTTCTAAAAGTAATTTAAAAATATTTAAAAATGCTATAGAAATATTCTAGGGTTTTTTTATAAATTTTTAGAGTATTTTTATGTAATTTTTGGAGGTCGTTTGGTATTTTTACTAAACGAAGAAAGTTTCGACAAAAAAATATCCAAGTCGAGAATTGAACCCACAACCTTTGACTCAGTCAAAACCCGACTAACCAGGTGTGCAAACAAATTTTTCTATTTAGAAAAGATAGCGAATTTATTTAAAATAGTTAACAGAATATTGGATTATAAAAGGGATAAGTTGATGTTGGATTTGTCTGTTTAGAAAAGTTAGAAAAATTTATTTAAGGAGTTAACAGAATATTGGATTATAAAAGGGATAAGTTGATGTTGGATTTGTCTGTTAGAAAAGGTAGTGAATTTATTTAAGATAGTTAATAGAAATATTAAGTTATAAAAAGAGAGAACTTAGGGATTATTTTCCAAAACCTAAACCTCTCCTCTCCTTTTCTCTCCCGACGACACAGCGTCTCCTGTTTGGGCAAAGGAAAAAAAAGGGGGGATCTAGGGTTCCTCTCCGGCGGTCAGCCAAGGGAGATTTACCGCGAGATCTTCACATGGTTGTGATCCTCTCGTCAAGGGGAAACCGTGAGCACGAAGGAGGGGTCGAAGCTTGCAATTCCCGCAACCCCTAGAAGTTTTCTTTCCGGTTGTAAGCCCAAGAACGCAAAGGTAAGCGCTTACTCACCTGCGGTAAGATAGTTTCGAGCCTTGGATTTAGAGTTTCTCTTGTTTTGTGAATGTGCCGTGAGGAATTGTTGACAAGGAAGCTTGATGCCGTCTGTTTTATAAAGAAGATTGTTCTTCCCTTTTTAAGCTTTCGGATTTGTTGTAAGGATTTCGGAATATCTAGGGATTTAGTTTCTTCTTGCTTTAGAATTTTTGTTGGGAAGATTGTTCGGCTGTGAAGTTGCTTATGTTTTCTGCCGTGTTTCTGAACAGGGGAACGGATTGTGGTTTTGGGATATAGTTTTGAAGCATGCTTAGATCAAGGTAGAGTTTTAAAGTCTTCGAATTTTGTAGTTTCATTAAAACATAAGCTGTGGATGAGTTCTACATAGGTTTGATTATAAAAGTTCAAGTTGTGAATCAGTTTTGTAGAGGTTTATGTTTTGAGTTTCCAGCAAGCCTAATTTGGTTGGTCTTGTGTTAAGTAATGAAGATGATCAGCCTTAGGAAGCTTATTGTTAGCTGTTAGTCCCTTGTTCATCTTTTTGGATTTAGTTTTTAGTTTTGATTGCTCCTGTTGCTTTTGGGCAGTTCAGGTTTTGTAATTTGTAATTCAGATTCTGATTTAGAACCTTTTATTTGGGATCTTAAGGAGCATGATTGAGTTCAGATGGAGTTTTACAGGTTTTGGATTTTCGTTGCTAGGCAATTAACACTAAATGGTTTAATTTTAGCATGTAGATTTGGATTTCTGGGAATTCATAGCTTGAATTTGATGAAGTCTTACGTATTGGCAGATTTCCATATTCCCTTTATATGTAAAGAATTATGGATTTAATTAGGTCACACATTTGTGAGAAGTTGAGGATTGTTTCTTTAAACTTGCTACCGTGAATTACAAAGGAAGAAAATAAAAGTATAAGCTTAGAATCAATAAAAACAAGATCTACATAGGTACGTAAATTCCAGAAAGTTTAGTGTGCTTTGGAGCTTACTGTACAGTTATGGTTTAAGATTAATGAGGTTTAGATAATTTGCTTCTGTTAAATCTGAGCATGAGGTTTAGATAATTTGCTTCTGTTAAATCTGAGCTTGAGGTTTAGATATGCTACTTCCATTCAAGTATATAGATTTGAGGTTCTTTATGCTAGCATGAGGTTTAGATATGCTTTCCTTTCTACCATTTATTCCAGCAAGCTTCAAATAAGTTTAGAGTCAGTTAGTTTAGTTCTCTTAATTCGAAGCATGCAGTATAGGTTTTAATTCCAACAAGTTTTAGATTTAGTTTAAGCTTGTATGGTATGCAGATTTATATAAGTTTTGCTTGCAGATTTTTATTTAAGCTTATAGTGCAGATTTTAATTAAGCCTATAGTGCAGATTTTAATTAAGTTTATAGTGCAGATTTTAATTAAGCCTATAGTGCAGATTTTAATTAGGCTTATAGTGCAAATTTTAATTAAGCCTATAGTGCAGATTTTTAATTAAGCCTATTGTGCAGATTTTAATTAAGCTTATAGTGCAGATTTTTATATAGACTTATAGTGCAGATTTTAATTAAGCCTATAGTGCAGATTTTAATTAAGCTTATAGTGCAGATTTTTAATTAAGCTTATAGAGCAGATTTTTATTTAAGCTTATAGTGCAGATTTTTAATTAAGCCTATAGTGCAAATTTTAATTAAGCTTACAGTTCAGATTTTTATGTAAGCTTATAGTGCAGATTTTAATTAAGCTTGTAGTGCAGATTTCTTAGAGCTTAAAATGCAGATTTCTTTAGAGCAGATTTCTTTAGAGCTTGTAGTGCAGATTTCTTTAAAGTTTATAGTGCAGATTTTTGGTGGAACTTGTAGTGCAGATTTTGGGTGGAATTTATAGTGCAGATTTTTGGTGGAACTTGTAGTACAGATTTTTGGTGGAACTTATAGTGCAGTTTTTAACGAAAAAGATTATAGTGCAGTTTGGTTAAGTATTATAGTGCAGAATTTATGTTTGCATAGTATGTAGAAATAGTGTAGCATAGAATGCAGAATCTTGATTAGTATAGTATGCAGAATTTTGATTAGCATAGTATGCAGATTTTTTGTTTATGCATTTCAAAGTTAGAATTTGTTTAAACATTTCAGTTTTTAAAGAAGCATTCTTTTATTAGAGGTATTAACAAGTATAAGAAAGATAAAGAAAAGAAAGAAAAAGGCCAAGGCCTTAAGTAGGTCCCAAAGTCAAGACTTTAGGGATTTTGGCACACAAGGTGCTCGTTAAAATGCCAAGGCATTTAAAGAAGAAGTAATTAAGATAATAAGATATTTTACTTTGAAGAGGCTAGTACCCGACTTCCGAGGTTGTCGTTAAACAAATCCAGGTGTCCAATTCCGAGGTCTTGGCCCTGGTAGACTGAGGTATGCTCTTTTAGGATTGTTGGCTCGCTACCCCAACCTATTAGGGAACGCCCCTAAGATGGTACTATGCCTGGGCCTAAGAGAAGTTGATTACTATTTTGAAGTATTATAAGCATAAGCTTTTGAACAAGTAAAACAAATTTTTACATAAGTATAAAAGTATTAAAAGATAAGTTTTAAACAAGTGAGATAAAAGAATAAGTTTAGAACAAATGAATTAAGCTTCACTTTGTTTTAAAATCAGCAAGTTGAGTTTTCTTTTATTCTAGCATGTTATTTAGACTAGCTTACTATTCTTTGCTCTTAGAAGAGCATGAGTAGCTTTACATGTTTAGCATTTCAGTATGTTTGTTTCCTTTACTATTGGATGAACATAAGTGGTCTTTAGTAAGCTTTACATATAGATATATGTACATGCATATCGAGTTTTTGTGAGTTAGATAGCGCTTACTAAGCATTTTGCTTATAGATTGCATTTCCTCTTACTGCAGATACAGGAAAGGAAAAGTTATAGCAAAGGAAGACGACAAGGAGGTGCGGATGGATGTGTGATTCCTGGACTATAGAAGCCTTGGGAGCTAGTATAAGAATTTATTAAGATTGTCATTTATTAAGAATGTATTAGATGAGTCATTTAGTCTTCCGCTGCTAGTTAATTGTATGTTTTGAGTTCTCCGAGAGTTTTAGGAATTACTATCAATATGTGAACAAGGATAGTTTAGTAAAGTTAGTAGTCCAGTAGCTCTCCGCCCTCGCAGACTAGTAGTGAGGAGGGTGGGGTGTTACACTCCTACTCCCCCTCTCTCGCCATTTCTACGATGCCTCTTCACTCACACCTAATTCTAGCCCTAGCTTCGATGCTCGGTCGCGTACTCCCTCGAGAAGCAATTTGACTCATGGATCGACCGCCTCCGGCCGGGGTTCACCTCCAATGACGTAGCTGAAGCCATTCGTGCGCAATCGGACTCTGATCTCGCCATGCTCCTACGGTTACATCGTGCAGGGGCTTTGCCAGAAGGGGTGGATGGAGAAGAGGTTGAAGGCACTAGTGCCCACAGCGACTAAATACATGGCGGTGATCTACAGCCTGTCGCTGGAGCGGCAGCTTGAGGCGGCGGTCGAGGTGGTATTCGACATGCTGGAGAACCAGACATTCTGACCTACCGGACCTTGCTGGAGGAGATGTGCAGGGAGGGGCGGTCGGAGGTGGCATACGATCTGCTGGAGGAGCTCCGGCAAAGGAAGGGCGATGCACTCCGACTTGTTGACCAGCCTGCACTGGGTCTGCCAGCCGCAGCATTGATTGCCTCTTCTTGTTTGAAGCAGCATCTGTTCCGAAATCATTAAAAAATATATATATTTTTTTATTTTAATTATGCAAACGGGGAGACATCAACCGCTGCATTCGATCGGCAATAACAGTTCTTTAGAATCCACACTAAAGATTATGGAATTGATCATCTTGTAGCCAGTTTATTACAATCACAATTTTCAGTCATCGAGAGGAGTTATTTTGATTCTTTCAAATTTGATCATCCTATGGGTAGAAAGATATAAAAATATCTTTCGAGTTGCCAGAGCATCTAATAGGACAATGATATATATATATTCAATCATAAAAAGTTGAAGCTCACGTAGTCTAAAGAAAGCAAAACAATAATGTTCCTTAATATATGTACAAGAAATAATCGGCAGGAGATTTATCTGATTTTTTTTTTCTACGTCAAGTAGGATTCAGAAAGAACTCGTGGAAATGAGGCTATTCGAGGAATCTTCATAAATTCCAAGAATGATTGTTCGACCTCTGGTGTTGAATAAGATTCATCGTAGGATCCAGCACCAGCTTGTGCATCGTCAGCACTGCCGTCCTGATCATTCAGTTGGGCATTTATCGTCATACTGGCCACTGTATCTTGCTGGAGCAGGCAGCAACGGGAATTGACCTTTGGGATGATAGATTGTTCATCAGAAGCAGCAGAAGGAGACTGGGAATCAATGTCAAGGAATTGTAATATAAAGTCCTCTTTGTTGAATAGAGCGTCACAAGGCAATGGTGTGTTTTTTGAAGCCAGCTCCTCAACTTTAGTCGTAGATAAAGTTTAGTCTCAACAGTTTCTGGATAGATGAATTCTTGAAAGATGATGCAGTTGGAGCTAATATTATTACCTGAGCATAGTGAAGGAGTGTATTGTGAATCAAAAGCAGGTGTCCTCCAGAAAGAATCTTGTGTTTCCGTCTTATTGGAGATTGATTATGTTGCACAAGGGGGACCAGGTTCGTAAAAGTCGGAGAAAGTGGTTCTCGAATCATCCTTAATAACATCATAGATATGACTTTTAAAATCACTTTGACCTTCCAAAATTGAGTACTGAGGATCAAAGTAAGGCGATGCTAATATAATATCAGAGTACTGAGGATCAAAGTAAGGCGATTCTAATATAATATCAGGTTGCTGACTAAGTAGCGGATCAAAGTAAGGCGATTCTAATATAATATCAGGTTGCTGACTAAGTAGCGGATCAAAATAAGGCGATTCTAATATAATATCAGGTTGATGATTAAGTAGCGGATCAAAGTAAGGTGATTCTAATATAATATCAGGTTGCTGACTAAGTAGCTTCAAATGAGGATCACAGTTGATAAGTTTCTCAAAATTCTTGCTCAACGAGGTTTGAGGACATTGAACTAGATGCCTCATGCAGCATACATTTGGTGAAAGTTACAATATAGACACAACCGAATATGTAAAATTTTGATTGATCTATGTTTCAAACAATTTGAGATAAGCAACAAACGTATATATCTTCTGGCAAAATTTGTTATATCACTTCAAGCTTAGTTTAAATAGGTCAAGGTAACATGCAGTCAGGTTATCACAAAGGATATGCTTTACATTGTAGATCATCATATAAAACTTAATATTAATAATATTCATAAAAAGATATAGTTTAACTAATTTAATCAAATTTAAACAATTGACAAGAAGGAAGCAACTACAATATTCAAAAGGCAAAGGCTTACAATAATAGACTCCAAAAAAATATATACTGAAAATAAAATCTGATTATTTTTTATTGAAATACCAATAACAAGAACCACAGATTAAATGATAATATCACTCCCAAAGCTTAGATTTTGTGCCAGCTTGCAACAAAAGAGGTGAATTTCATAAGATGCGGGAAAATATAATTTACATCTACCTGTGTATGCATGCTTGGCCATTGGTAAAATCTTGAGTTGCTTGCCATTGTATATGCTTCCTTGGTTGAGGATCAATCTCTCGGAAGAAAAGAGGTGGTCTTGCCAACTAATAAACAATTGCCAACATGTTACCAGTAAGAAATGACCAATATATACCAACACAAATTGAGAAAAAATAAATCTTACCACAATATCCAAAGCCCCATGGCCACCGTCAAAAAATACTGCCTTAATTGCAGTAATGTCGGACCAATGAAACTCAATCTTGCTCTTCACGCCACCTTCGAGAAATTCCCATAGAAGTTTACGTTTGGCGAAGTAACATTTTGCCACTAAATCACCTTCATATCTAGTCACAAACGGACTAACAAATTAAGGTGGCGGAGTCTTTTTAGTCACTATAGACCGTAAAAGAGAGTACTTTACTCTTAGCTTGTGAATGCGATGGTCAACCGATCAACGGGCCGGGAAGAAGTTACCATTAAACATTTTGAACATACACACTACTCAAGCAAGACAACTCTTCTACATCAACCCAAAAGAAAAGGAAAAAAACAAGAAGCAAAAAACAGTGAAGAAAACTTAAATGTAAACAATTAAGTCACATCACGGTTAATTTATAGTCGACAACCGAGTGATTAGAGAGAGATAAATTACGGAGTTAACTTATATCCGACTGCTAAATATCTAGAGGATGGAAGGAATTTTTTTCCCATGAGAATATATATATTCGTCGAGAATTGATCTTTTATCATATTATGACACACTATCATTCTCAAGCAAACTAAACATCCTTATAAGCAAAAAAAAAAAAAAAAAAAATCCTAGCTAATAAGGATCCTAATTAAATAAAATATTTACAATTTTTCAAACAAAGTGTTTATAAGAGCATCCATAGTAATTGATATTTTAGGAGAGTTTTTTCATTAGCACATCTGTTTCACGTTAAAAGTTAAAAAAAAAAAATCATACATCTCTCAATTATCAAAAACCCTTTCAACAATTTTTTTTTTATAAATTTCACTCTTTTCATTATATATATGATCCGGTGATAAGGGTCCACCCCTCAGAGGGTCATGGCCATGGTGGAAGTCAAGGTCTAGGCGGTCAACGTCCATGTGTCGCTGGTCGGTTGGACAACTCACTCGCTCGACCGGGATAAAGAAGTACCGATCAGATATCACCATAGCTCGGCTAGACACCGAGCTTTCGATGCTCAAAAAAAGACATACGTCGAGCGGTCAGCTCGCTCGGACTTACATTTAACCCTGGGACTGGTGAAAAGGGATCGCAACATACAATGAAACTCGGACAGTGGAATGATTGGTCGAGTGGCCACTCCGCTCGGCCAAAATGCTAGACCACCCGAACGGCTAAGGGCTGGCCGAGCGGTTGTCCCTATCGGTCTACTAATAGACAAAAGGAGGATCAGTCGACATCCTCGTAGGAATTCGTGCCACCAACAAATGACATGGTTGACGGTATGGACGGGCAGAGGATCGTACGACAGAAACTTCTACTGTCATGTCAGAGATATGCTTGGGTCATTAAAATATGGTGTCAGAGACGCTTTCCTGACATGTCTTTTCAGGGTAAGTTTGAGAAGCGTGCGCACCTCGAGGAGCGTGCACATGAGCCTTCGGAGCCCTATATAAAGGACCCCAAGTTTCAAAGGAGGTATGCACATTTTTTACTGTAGCTACTGTTACTCTGCTTCCTCGCTTATACACCACCGGAGACAGACTTGAGTGTCAGAGAGCCATCGCTGGGGAACCTCTCCCTGACTTGGCACTGACGATGCTGTGGTTGCAGGTCTCTCTGACTCGGAGCCCACCAACAATCAACAGGAGCGCTACGTCCCCCAGCATCCATAGCCTCGACTCTCGGAAAGGATGAATATATTTCTTATCTTTTCTTCATATTTAACCATTTATATAATTAAATTTTTAAAAAATATTAATTACAAAATATTTTAATATTATATATATTTCTTATCTCATATTGGTCTGTTCTTTTCTTTTTTTTTTAACAAATATAAAAATTAAAAATTAATATAAAAATAAAAAAAATGGTGTGTCATGATACAAACTATATTACAAATAATTATATTGATTACCTACCCATAATCTCTATTCATACAAATGTGGCCTATGCCATATATATAAATTCTCAATGAATCCGTCCAATAACCCATTGGATTCCATCTCGAACTCATATGGCATAAAAAGCGATTCACTCGTCCTCAACACCTCCTCTAATTCGTCCCTAAATCAATACGGAAAAGATAAATCATGAGTGACTATTAGCCATTAAAACAGACAACAAGGCATGAGACAACACTTTCAAATAAGTCCATTAGCTAGTATCTATTATTAATATGACTCAAATTAAAACACGATTAATAAAAATATAAAATTATTATTTTTTTATCAAGTTTTAATTTTGTTTTAACTAGTCCAAAATATATGAATTTCAACATGAGCTAACCGTTCACATGGATGGTCGGCCCGCAAATAGTTAACTAATATGACATATTCAATAGAGCTATTGGTATTAAGATGATTAATCAAGTTGAGTAACATTGAGTCTGGATGATTGATTTGGTACCATAAAATTTTTTCACCTGCCGTAAGAATGAATAAATAAGGAGAGTAATTGGTATTAAGAGCAGTACAAAGAAGGCATTTATTGGAGATGCTGACATCATCTATTGGACTCTTATAACATGCTCTAACTTATACTTTAAATTTATCTAATCGATTTAGGTATGAAAAAAATATATTGGCTCAACATTTTTTTTTCGGATATCTACATAATCAAGAGAAATAGATGAACACATGGGAATTAATTTCATCTCATTCTGAACTCTCTAGGTCCATTAACCGGCTTCGGATAATTTTTATTTTAAATTTTATTTTTTAAAAAATAGCAAATTTGCATTGGATCCTCGCTTTAGATTCGTTGCAAATGGGCTACTTTAAAAAAAAAACTCAAAAATTCTCCGAAGTCAATTAATTGACCTAAAGAGTTCGGAATGAGATGAAATCAGTTCTGATATATTCATATCATTATCCCGATTGTATAGATATCTTCAAAAAAAAATTTGACCTAATATATTTTTTTTATTGATTTTTTCAATACTAATGTATTTGAAAAATATAATTCATATTTAAAAAAATCACCAATCAAAATATATTGAGTCAAATTTATGTTTGAACGGATAGATATAATAAGGAGAAATATATAAATATATAGGAATTGGTTTAACCTCATTCCAAGCTCTCTCGATCAATTAACCGACTTCAAGCTATTTTTCTTAAAATTAAAACTTTGCAATGAATCTATTTATTCATTGCAAATTCATGATGAATCCCTATTTCATCGTAACTTCTTAATAATAATTCATGTAATAATATTTGCCACGAATTCAATATTGTTGTAAAATCTACTATAAATTCTAGATTCGTTGCAAAATTTACGACTAATTTTAGATTCATTGCAAAATCTGCGATGAATTCCGTGTTCATTGCAAAATCGATGAAAAAATTACAACGAATGATTTATTTATCCCTGATTTTGCAACAAATATTTATTTTGAATTGCAACAAATTTAGTAATGAAATATTTTCCATTGTTGATTTGCCACAAAATATTTTTGTTGCTGATTGGCCATGAAATATTTATTAGTTACTAAGTAGTAACAATTTATATATGTTTTTATTACAAAACTCGTCGGCCTTAAATGATTGGGTTTTTTAGTGCGAAGTGGCTATGGGATGAAAGTTTTTTTCCAGAGATAAGTATTAGTTTTTTTGTTTTTTTATTTTTGAAAAACGAAACGTAATCGTAACACTTGTGAATTGGGGGATTTATGGTTGAGAATAAGACTTGTCAAACTGAGTCAAAAACAACTTCATTACATGCATGCATATATATAAAAACAAATATTATTCGACCAATTAAAACAGCTTGCAATATAATAGAGCTCACAGCGGTTCCAAAGGAGAGCTTGGCCTTGCGGCCATTGAGCAGGAGTTGCCAGAGCATCTAATAGGACAATGATATATATATATTCAATCATAAAAAGTAGCACAATGATATATATATATATATTCAATCATAAAAAGTTGAAGCTCACGTAGTCTAAAGAAAGCAAAACAATAATTTTCCTTAAAATATGTACAAGAAATAACGGGCAGGAGATTTATCTGATTTTTTTTTTCTACGACAAGTAGGATTGAGAAAGAACTCGTGGAAACGAGGCTATTCGAGGAATCTTCATAAATTCCAAGAATGATTGTTCGGGCTCTGGTGTTGAATAAGATTCATCGTAGGATCCAGCACCAGCTTGTGCATCGTCAGCACTGCCATCCTGATCATTCAGTTGGGCATTTATCGTCATACCGGCCACTGTATCTTGCTGGAGCAGGCAGCAACGGGAATTGACCTTCGGGATGTTGGATTGTTCATCAGAAGCAGCAGAAGGAGGCTGGAAATCAAAGTCAAGGAGTTGTGATATAAAGTCCTCGTCGAATAGAGCGTCGCAAGGCAATGATGTGTTTCCTGAAGCCAGCTCCTCAACTTTAGTCGTAGATAAAGTTTAGTCCCAACAGTTTCTGGATAGATGAATTATTGAAAGGTGATACAGTTGGAGCTAATATTATTACCTGAGCATGGTGAAGGAGTGCATTGTGAATCAAAAGCAGGTGTCCTCCAGAAAGAATCTTGTGTTTCCGTCTTATTGGAGATTGATGATGTTGCACAAGGGGGACCAGGTTCGTAAAAGCCGGAGAAAGTGGTTTTAGAATCATCCTTAATAACATCATTGATATGACTTTTAAAATCACTTTGACCATCCAAAACTGAGTACTGAGGATCAAAGTAAGGCGATGCTAATAAAATATCCGAATACTGAGGATCAAAGTAAGGCGATTCTAATATAATATCAGGTTGCTGACTAAGTAGCGGATCAAAGTAAGGCGATTCTAATATAATATCAGGTTGCTGACTAAGTAGCGGATCAAAGTAAGGCGATTCTAATATAATATCAGGTTGCTGACTAAGTAGCGGATCAAAATAAGGCGATTCTAATATAATATCAGGTTGCTGATTAAGTAGTGGATCAAAGTAAGGTGATTCTAATATAATATCAGGTTGCTGACTAAGTAGCTTCAAATGAGGATCACAATTGATAAGTTTCTCAAAATTCTTGCTCAACGAGGTCTGGGGACATTGAAGTAGATGCCTCCTGCAACATACATTTGGTGAAAGTTACAATATAGACACAACCGAATATGTAAAATTTTGATTTATCTATGTTTCAAACAATTTGAGATAGGCAACAAACATATATATCTTCTAGCAAAATTTGTTATATCACATCAAGCTTAGTTTAAATAGGTCAAGGTAACATGCAGTCAGGTTATCACAAAGGATATGCTTTACATTGTAGATCATCATATAAAACTTAATATAATTAATAATATTCATAAAAAGGTATAGTTTAACTAATTTAATCAAATTTAAACAATTGACAAGAAGGAAGCAACTACAATATTCAAAAGGCAAAGGCTTACAATAGACTCCAAAAAAATATATACTGAAAATAAAATCGAATTATTTTTTATTGAAATACCATAACAAGAAACCACAGATTAAATGATAATATCACTTCAAAAGCTTAGATTTTGTGTCAGCTTGCAACAAAAGAGGTGAATTTCATAAGATGCGGGAAAATATAATTTACATCTACCTGTGTATATGTGCTTGGCCATTGGTAAAATCCTGAGTTGTTTGCCACTGTATATGCTTCCTTGGTTGAGGATCAATCTCTCGGAAGAAAAGAGGTGGTCTTGCCAACTAATAAACAATTGCCAACATGTTACCAGTAAGAACTGACCAATATATACCAACACAAATCGAGAAAAAATAAATCTTACCACAATATCCAAAGCCCCATGGCCACCGTCAAAAAATACTGCCTTAATTGCAGTAATGTCGGACCAATGAAACTCAATCTTGGCGAAGTAACATTTTGCCATTAAATCTCCTTCATATCTAGTCACAAACTGTTTGCCAATAGAACATAGTGAACTTCTCCACAAAGTTAACCAATTTGGTAAAGGATTACTTGACAAAAACATATGAGAATTAGAATGCACTAGATCACCCATAAAGAATTCATGAAATGCACCTTCAAGGAAAAAAAGACAATGACTCTAAATAAACTATGTTCCAATGGCAGATCCCTAGTTGATAATTGTAAGTGAAACTCAGAAATAAAGGCAAGTAAAATTGCTCATCATTTTTCTTTTTGGTGGACCGTATCACAGAAAGTTACAAACACAAATAGATGGAAAAGGATGAGCAGAAAAATTCTGCTCAAAACAAAAAGATTGAATAGATTACAGATACAAGAATATAATACCAGAATAATGCATAGACAAAAACTTCCACAAGAACATACAAATAATAACACGAAAGAGAGACGTATCATTTACGTAAACCATCAAAATTTTCCAAATAAAATCCTCACCTCCCATGTCCCAATCCTCAATAATGACGCATGAAAATGCGAAGCTTTGATCTTGCTCAATGAGCTCGAAGAAGCTGAGTTTGATTTTACACCAACTTTCGAGCCCTTCAAGCTAGTGACGCATAAATTTTTACCTGCCTTTGACTGAGAAAGCATCATATGAATCGACGGACTCTTCTTGAGGCGAAGACCCAATGGTTCAGGTTTCCCAAGCAAATTGTTGTACACAGCCTGCAACAAGGTAGTATCAGGAGCTGGTATTACCTCTTTTCAAATGACACAAATCCATACTTAGAAAGTGTACCAAGATGCAAGGACAGATCCAGAAATAAGAGAAGGACAACGCTAAACTTTGAGTGTCGAAAAATGAATTAAGTATCAAATACAATTAAAAAATAATAATTTTTTTATGTCAAATTATAGATTATAAAATATAGTTTATTTTTTGAATTGGATTAGAGTACAGGACAATCCTATCTTTGCGCTAAAATGAGTAGAATATTTTTTTTTCAATATATATATATATATATATATATATATTTTATTTCACACCTAACGAGATTTATTTATTTTAATATATATAATTAATTTGACTTAATAATTTTTTCTTATTTATTCTTTTATATTCTACTCATATTTTTTACCTATATTTCATATTCTTTAAAAATTATTTTTTGATAAATTTAATTGAGATTGATCGGATTATAAATAATATAGGATTGATTTATTTATATATTAGGATTTTTTAAAAGAAATTTTTTCATTAATATAATAAAAATATATAATTATAAAAAATCCTTTTTAGTAACGTTTTAAATTTAAAATAATAATAATAAAAATACCCGATTAAATTTAAATAAGATATGAGGTAGGAATAATTAATGCAAAATCTTTTTCATGCAAGATTTGATCGGGATAAATGAAAGCAAGATTATTGTTTTTATTTTTTATGGCACTTTTTGTGATTTGAAATAGATGATTAAACATGTAAAAAAAAAAATTAGGCTAGGCTATAGCCAGCCTAAGGTAAATCCGTCTATGCCAAGATGGGGAAGGAAAGAAAAAGATCGGTCCTTTTGCACGAGATCATGAGAACCTAATCAAAATGATCGCTCAACGAGACAAAACATAATGAGAAGAGAAAGTGAGGGATCTACCTGCTCACTAGAAGTGCTCGTGTCTCTGGCCCTCTTGTGAAGACGTACGCGCTTCTCGTACAAGGGCTCCTCCACTTCCAACTTCCCCGTCGGAGGAGGTGGAGCCGAGTGCGGGGTGGAATCAGCTCGGTGCTTGCTGGAAACCGAAGACCAATCCATTCCGCCAAAAGATACCCAAAGTAGGAACCTTAGAACGCCCAGTTCAGCTGCTTCTTCGCAGCTTTTACGCTTCGATAGCGTAGAGGTATTTCGCAGAAGCAGACGTGGAGGTATTTGTTCGCGAGGAAGGTGGAATAATTTCACAGAAGACGTCGAAGGGATTCTTTAATAGGGAATAATTTTGACCGAATTTAGTAAGTTATTCCCACGTGGCAGAGATATTTGGGAGAGATATATTTCTTTCTAAATATTTCCTAATTTTAAATATCTCGGCAGAAAAGGGATTTCTTTTAAATATTTCCTAATCCCAAATATTCTTTTTGGAAGGATATATTTTTTAAAATATTTTTCAATTTTAAATACCCAATTGGAAAGAAATATTATATCTTTATATTTATATGGAATTTGAGATATTTAATAAGTGATTAAGCCAATATAGTTTATTTTTTGAATTGGATTAGAGTATAGGACAATCCTATCTTTGCGCTAAAATGAGTAGAATATTTTTTTTCAATATATATATATATATATATATATTATTTCACACCTAATGAGATTTATTTATTTTAATATATATAATTAATCTGACTTAATAATTTTTTCTTATTTATTCTTTTATATTCTACTCATATTTTTTACCTATATTTCATATTCTTTAAAAATTATTTTTGATAAATTTAATTGAGATTGATCGGATTATAAATAATATAGGATTGATTTATTTATATATTAGGATTTTTTAAAAGAAATTTTTTCATTAATATAATAAAAATATATAATTATAAAAAATCCTTTTTAGTAACGTTTTAAATTTAAAATAATAATAATAAAAATACCCGATTAAATTTAAATAAGATATGAGGTAGGAATAATTAATGCAAAATCTTTTTCATGCAAGATTTGATCGGGATAAATGAAAGCAAGATTTTTGTTTTTATTTTCTATGGCACTTTTTGTGATTTGAAATAGATGATTAAACATGTAAAAAAAAAAATAGGCTAGGCTATAGCCCAGGACGAGCCTAAGGTAAATCCGTCTCTACCAAGATGGGGAAGGAAAGAAAAAGATCGGTCCTTTTGCACGAGATCATGAGAACCTAATCAAAATGATCGCTCAACGAGACAAAACATAATGAGAAGAGAAAGTGAGGGATCTACCTGCTCACTAGAAGTGCTCGTGTCCCTGGCCCTCTTGTGAAGACGTACGCGCTTCTCGTACAAGGGCTCCTCCACTTCCAACTTCCCCGCCGGAGGAGGTGGAGCCGAGTGCGGGGTGGAATCAGCTTGGCGCTTGCTGGAAACCGAAGACCAATCCATTCCGCCGAAAGATATCCAAAGTAGGAACCTTAGAACGCCCAGTTCCGCTGCTTCTCCGCAGCTTTTACGCTTCGATAGCGTAGAGGTATTTCGCAGAAGCAGACGTGGAGGGATTTGTTCGCGAGGAAGGTGGAACAATTTCACAGAAGACGTCGAAGGGATTCTTTAATAGGGAATAATTTTGACCGAATTTAGTAAGTTCTTCCCATGTGGCATATACATTGGCAGAGATATTTGGGAGGGATATATTTCTTTCTAAATATTTCCTAATTTTAAATATTTCGGCAGAAAAGGGATTTCTTTTAAATATTTCCTATTCTCAAAATATTCTTTTTGGAAGGATATAATATTTAAAATATTTTCCAATTTTAAAATCCAATTGGAAAGAAATATTATAGAGGAGATTGGAATGTATCTCTGTTCTTAAAAAAATAAAAAACTTTATATTTATATGAAATTTGAGATATTTAATAAGTGGTTAAGCCAATATTTAATTTATGAGATATTTAATTATTGAATTTGAGATATTTAAGAAGTGGGATATTTAATTGATAATGTAAATATAATTACCATAAATAAAATATCATTATTCTATACTGTGTACAAGTTGGCGTCATTATGCTAAAAACCTAATAACTAACTTATATAACATATTATTTGATCAATCATGATTTTAACCTAATTAAATAATATTTTAACGAACAGACTATATAACATTCATTGTATTTTAAATGAATAAAATCATGCAAATATAATTGATAGTAGAAGTAAAGGGTAATTTTTATAAGAGAACTAAATGTAGAGGTATTTTGGGATTAGGGCATTTGACTTCTTTTTTTTTTAGAAAAATATACGTTAATATGACGTCTCTTAATTTGAAATGCCCTTTTAATTTTTATATAAAAAACTTTGCGTTGAACATAATTAACAAGTAAAATATTAAAAAGAGCACTTAATACTTGTCTATATATTATAATTTTATCCATGATACATAATTCATCCAAAATTGAACTTCGATTTAACATTATTTAAAAAAATCGATACGTGCAATATTTTATGATTAAAAACCTATCATATTTTATATGTGTTTTTAATGTGAGACTATATTTACAACCTTACAACCTCAACAGTGGATTGTGGCAATTGCAATTGCAGAGTAGTTGATTGTCACACCCCACAAACCCCATTACACTCCCTCATTCCAAGCTCTCTCGATCAATTAACCGACTTCAGGCTATTTTTCTTAAAATTAAAACTTTGCAATGAATCCGAGATTCATCGCAAATTTGCAATGATCCTGAGATTCGTCGCAAATTTGCAATGAATCTGTTTATTCGTTGCAAATTCGTGATGAATCCCTGTTTCATCGCAACTACTTAATAATAAATTATATAACAATATTTGCAATGAATTCAATATTGTTGTAAAATCTACGATGAATTCTAGATTCGTTGTAAAATTTGCGACGAATTTTAGATTCATTGCAAAATCTATGACGAATTCCGTGTTCATTGCAAAATCGATGAAAAAGTTACAACTAATGATTTATTCATCCCTGATTTTACAACAAATATTTATTTTTATCGTTGAATTGCAACAGATTTAGTAATGAAATATTTTTCATTGTTGATTAGCCACAAAAAAAGCCATGAAATATTTACGTTGCTAAACTAGTTACTAGGTAGTAACAATTTATGTTTTTATTACAAAACTCGTCAAATTTTCGGCCTTAAATGATTGGATTTTTTTAGTGCGAAGTGCCTATGGGATGAATGTTTTTTTCGAGAGATAAGTATTCGTTAAAAATCAATTCTCTACTTTATTATAATAAATTTATCCTCTTTTAGTTAATTGGGTAGCCCGTATGGTTGATGGGAGTTGTGGATGTGGATGCAAATGTAACTTGTGGAGAAAATAATTTGGTTGGATATGAAAAGACATTGATGTCAATTAATTATAGTACGGAGAAATTCTTATTTTTATATAAAAAGGAAAAGATTTGACAAAAATAAGTTAACGTCCATCCATTGGAGACTAATAAATTAATATGGACTAAAGTGAATGGTTAACTAATGGTATAAATACATATTTTAAAACACTATTAAGCTAATGATTAATTAACCATCTCTATTTGATATATATATATAGGCACACAAAGAATAATAGTTTGCACACCTTCATATGAGCCGAGTTTGCACACCTTCATATGAGCGGTAGTAGGTGGCATCTAACATTGATGATCTAATGTAGCTTAAATTTATTTATTTTTTAATTTCTTTTATCTACGTATAATAATTCCTTTCTCCCTTCTTTAAAGTACCACTTTGATGTTGTTACCACCAAACTAGCATTACCCATCTTTCTTGGTGCTAATTTCTACAAACTTACAAACTAACACCAAGTGTTGCTGGTTTACAAACCAAGTGTCAATTTGTACAAACTAGCACCAACATTGGAGTTGGTCTTTAAAGATCAGCTCCAACGTGCTAGCTCTGGTCTTTAAAGACCATATGTTAGAGTTGGTCTTTAAATATTAGTATTACTTGGTGTTGATTCGTAGGTGGATCATGCTAGTTTGGTGTTGTAAGCATCACCTTGATGCTGATTTTTACAAATAATACCACCTTGGTACTAGTTTGCACGAACCAATACCAAGGTAGATAATACTAGTTTGGTGGTGTCAACATCACCTTAGTGCTGGTTTTTACAAACCAACACTACCTTACATGTGATCAAAGGAGAAAAAAGAGAATTATTGCATGCAGACTATAAATAGATTAAAAATATTTTATTTTAGTTGTGTTAGATGCCCACATCAGGCGTTACCTACAAGAGCTAACATAAAGGTGAACAAGATATCATTATATAAAGAGAGAAGTTGTACGCCCCATGTGCACACCTCACATGCACGTACTATGGCCATTTGCCATGTGGTCGATGCTAAAAAAGTTGACTAACATTTTCCCACAGTTATGCACGACAGTCGCGTGACATCTAGTGTTTTATATAAATATCTATAGTGATCCTCACAGGATCGGGGTGCCCGGAAGTAATTCAGGCACCTCGCCTTGTGAGAGTTGCCAACGATGGGTGTACCAGATATCAAGATATATATATAGTGTCTGGAAATGATCCGAGTGCCCTAACTTCGACTCACTTAGGCTGCTCGAAAGTAAGCACCCCGGCTCACTCAGGTCCACAATACAAACATAAAATCTAGATCCATAACATATCAAAGTTATATATATATATATATCACTACAAGAAATCAGGGTTTCAGAGACTGATTTTTAAAACGGAACTAAAATTTGTTTCAAATTTTAATAATTTAGAAACAAATTTGATACAGAATTACTAATCCGTTTCACTTAAATAAAATATAATATATATAAAAAATTTTGAGATGGAATTTAAGATGAATTAAAAATAGAATTTATAAATAAATTTTTATAAACAAAAATAAATACGGAATACTAACGAAATTTGATACTAAATTTTATTTGTCCCCAAATCTGTTTAAAAAATTTATAAACAATAAATAATCCGTTTGTGATATATAGAATTTAGATAAAAATTTATTAAATAATTATAAATATATTTTATTTTAATTCATTATTTAAAACCCTAGAACTGTGTATCTTCACTCAAGACACGCCGACTCCAAGAATTTTGGGTTCTTTGGTATCTTTTTACAAGGCACGGCAATCCACAGAAGCTCATGTAATCCTAATCTTCTCCACCATCCTTCTTCTCCATCTTGCAACGCACGACACCAGTTGCGTCCTAATCGCGCGGTGGCTATTGTACACGACATCGTTCGCTGGGACCTAATCACGCGGTGGCTGTCGCGTTGTTGTTGACGCGGCCACCGCAGCCTCAGCCGTCTTGGCCACTTTCACGGCCATCGCCGCTTTGGTCATGTCTGGCACTATGTGGTTCTTTGGCTGCCCGTATGAAGAGATATGCCCTGTTTTTTATAAATATTTATTGTTTTATCAATAAAATTATTTTTTTTCAGTATGATAGTATTATTGCGATGTTTTATTGTTATTGTTGAATAGGAATTTTCATCGTATATTGTTAATATTTAGGTTCTCTCGGTTTCATTGATTACCTTGTCTAGATGAAACTGCTTTTCCCACTAATTTTATCTTCTGCTCTTTCCATTAGCCAATTTAATTACATGGGTATGGTGTTCTGAAAGGAAATGGTTTTGGAAAATCACTATTATCCTTTGCCTGTGTGAACATGATAATCACTTTGATCCCTTGTTATATCTCAGCATGTTGAAAATATTTCTATTTTTAAACAATTGGATGACATCATCTTCATTATCATTTTAAGAGCCCAGAAAAAAATATGTCATTTTCTGAGAATAATTAAAGCTTCTGAACTTTGTAGTGCAAACTCTAAAGTAGAGAATGTCAGTTTAATTCTCAAATGATGATTTTGATTCCTTATATTTATACTATTTGATGATCTCCTATTTTGCATTTCATGTTACTTTAGTAAAATGTAATGGTGAGCTCTTGTTCAGTTAAGTGATAGTATTTCATTTCTCCACACTGTTTAATGCAACATGTAACTCATGATTTGGAACAAAGATGAATCAGAAGTTTCGTTCACCTATTATTAATTTGCCTCCAGGTAGAGACAAATATGGGTCTAAGTTCCTTTTTATCAGTTTTTATCTCTGTGTTTTACTTATACTGCTAACAATATTGCATATTTAATTGGTACTACAGTTTGAACTGGATGCCTCTTGTATGACAGGTCCATGGGCACAATTCAGTAGTTGAAATAATAGCAGTCCACTACAAATTTTTAGTAAGTCTCCTCGTGGGGGTGCAATGAGTCCTGCTGGAAATAACCATGTGGTTGGATTAGCATCTGTACTTTCCCTAATTTTATCAACTTCTGCTAAGATTGCACCAATTGGGAAGGACCAAAAAAAAGGAGGTCATTCTACTCTGGCAATCTATGTTACCAAGCATGTTGCATTTGGCAATATAGGCATTTGAAAGTTATTTACTTATACAGGCATTCAATGGGAATAAATTGGAGAAGTTCAACAGTGAGAAGGTTGATTCTCTAGCATATGCCTGAATCCAAGGCAGAACAACATTTGTTGACCATTTGCAGAACTCAAGCTTGATGAACGAGGATAAGAGATGTCACCCTATTCTTTTTTATTATGAGAGAAAAGGGCCGGTGATTAGGTAATATGTTATATGTTTTTGCACAGGTAATCATAGAAAATTTTAGTTGTGTTTGACAACTGGTACGTACATGCCGGCATCATAATTGTTGACATTTGGCAACCAGATCAGATGTTAAATCTTTTGTGACTGTCTTGCATAACAATGATCAATTTATTTCATGAATAAAGTAGATGTTCTTGGTTAGAAATAATGACAAATTTGCATTAATTTGCATTTTCCTTGTCATTTATTAATGAGCATATTTCATTTGACTGATCTCATCATGTCAAGTTGTGCTTAGATATTTTCTATGAGGTGCTTGACTAAATATAGTTTGATTACAATTAATCACAATTTTTTATTGCAGTAGAGTTGCCAAGTTAGATGTGCACGTTCAGTAAAGTCAAACATAAAAAATGATTAATTCTATCTAGTACCATTCATTCACCCATGGAGTCAGATTAGAGAACAATAAACATTTACTATTTTTTTATTGTATATTTAGATGGGAAGTTTCCACAAAACCTTTTTTTAAACTATGTTTATCTGATTTTGATACATTCTTTTAAGTTTTGCATGCTTCACCCTTCCATTTTCCTGATGAGGATGATTGTTAATAGTCTAGTAAATTTTGCAGGAACTCATTCAATTAAGCAATATGCATGCTCCTTAAGATGTGGGAAAGGTGGGGAGTCACCTGAAAATCCAGAAGAGAGCAATCCAAATAGAACATCTAGAAGGGACTCACTTGAAGTTTTCGGGATAATTGTTACCCGAAACTAGCTTCAAAGGATAGTGCTTGACTAATGCATGGCAAACATGAGTGTGAATACTAACCTGTCCATAGCTATCCAAGTGTACGATATGGTGAGTGTGGGAAATTCAGTTAGAAGTTGTATTGAAAGGGTGCATCCACTTTTGAAACCCGTGTGTGGTTAATGGAAATACGAATTATATTGTATGATACTTTGGATGTTAAATTGTATGATACTTTTGGATTAGAAATTAATTATATTTATTTCAATGTTAATTGTATGGAAATTGATTGTTTTAAATATTTGTAATCGGTTTGAAATGTGTGATTATTTTTGGTAAAGTACTACGTAGATGAGAAATATAAAAATATAATATAATATAAATTTAGTGATAAATTTAAAAGTTAATTTATATATAAATTTATAAACAGAATTATAAATGGATTTATCAATATATTAAAATTATATTTGTTATAAAATTTGAGACAGATTAATGACGAATTTAAAACAAAATTAGAAACAAAATTTATATTTAAAATTAATTTCATTTGATCAAATTAAAAACAGATTCATAAACAATTTTTCAATCTATTTTTGAAATTAGAGACGGAATATTTTCGTCTCAAAATTAGCTACGGGGCTTTCACTAAACAATTCTTGAGACGGAATATTTCGTCTCAAACATTCTTTAGGGACGGAAAAATGACTTTCAAAGATAGAATTTTTCATCTCTGAAGCCTTATTTTCTTGTAGTATATATATATATATATATATATATATCCGTATGACCCTACCCACAGCATATAAAACGTCTATATATATTTCTCAAATAATTCTCTTAGTCATGTAATTTAATAATTTTATTAAGAATCGGCTAATGTCTTCGTCATCATATGTGACTAATTAATCAACTATTGGGGCCATTTTGACAAATATCAAAATTACAAGCACATTTCTACAAGAATGGACGAAGTTCAGTGGGCTATCTTTTCTCAGCCCGTGTAGTAAATTTATGAGGCCGTACTTTATCTGGTCTTCTATCGAACCATCGGTTGCTGCTTGCTTCCATCGTCGATGGCGATCCTGGTCCGCCCCAAGCATCTCCTCCGCCTCCTCTACCGAAACCCTAATTCTGCCTCCATTGGCCTCCTCCTGCTCCCTCTCTCTCGCCATTTCTGCGATGCCTCTTCACTCACTCCTAATTCTAGCCCTAGCTCCGATGCTCGGTCGCGTACTCCCCTCGAGAAGCAATTTGACTCATGGATCGACCGCCTTCGGCCGGGGTTCACCTCCAATGACATAGCCGAAGCCATTCGAGCGCAATCCGACTCTGATCTCACCATGCTCCTACGGTTACATCGTGCAGGGGCTTTGCCAGAAGGGGTGGTTGGAGAAGGCAATGAACTACTTCAAGGAGATGAGGTCGAAGGCACTAGTGCCCACGGTGACTATATACATGGCGGTGATCTGCAGCTTGTCGCTGGAGCGGCGGCTAGAGGCGGCGGTCGAGGTGGTATTCGACATGCTGGAGAACCGCAAGGCGCCGGAGATTCTGACCTACCGGACCTTGCTGGAGGAGATGTGCAGGGAGGGGCAGTCGGAGGTGGCATACGATCTGCTGGAGGAGCTTCGGCAGAGGAAGGGCGCCATGAAAGGAAGGATGCACTCCGACTTGTTGGCCAGCCTACACTGGGTCTGCCAGCCGCAGCATTGATTGCTTCTTCTTGTTTGAAGGAAAGTTTGGCCCTCTTTCTGAGCATCATCCTTTCCGGAATCATTAAAAATTGTTTTTTTTTAATTATGCAAACGAGGAGACATCAACCGCTGCATTCGATCAGCAATAACAATTCTTTAGAATGCACACTAAAGATTATGGAAATGACCATCTTGTAGCCTGTTTATTACAATCACAATTTTCAGACACATGGAGAGGTGTTATTTTGATTCTTTCAAGTTGATCATCGTATGGATAGAAAGCTATAAAAATATCTTTCGAGTTGTGACAGAATCTAATAGAACAATGATATATATATATATATATATATATATATATATATTCAATGATAAAAAGTTGCTCACATAGCCTAAAGAAAGCAAAACAATAGTTTTCCTTAAAATATGTACAAGAAATTACGAGCAAGAGATTTATCTGATTTTTTTTTCTACGTCAAGTAGGATTGAGAAAGAATTCGTGGAAACGATGCTATTCGAGGAATCATCATCAATTCCAAGAACGATAGCTCGACCTCCTGTGTTGAATAAGGTTCATCGTAGGATCCAATACCAGCTTCTGCATCGTCAACACTGCCATCTTGATCATTCACTTGGGCATTTACCATCGTACTGGCAACTGTATCTTGCTGGAGTAGGTAGCAAAGGGAATTGACCTTCGGGATGATGGATTGATCATCAGAAGCAGCAGAAGGAGGCTGGGAATCAATGTCAAGGAATTGTGATATAAAGTTCTATTCGTCGAATAGAGCGTCGCAAGGCAATGATGTGTTTTTAGAAGCCAGCTCCTCAACTTTAGTCGTAGATAAAGTTTAGTCCCAACAGTTTCTGGATAGATGAATTATTGAAAGGTGATGCAGTTGGAGCTAATATTATTACCTGAGCACGGTGAAGGAGTGTATTCTGAATCAAAAGCAAGTGTCCTCCAGAAAGAATCTTGTGTTTCCGTCTTATTGGAGATTGATGATGTTGCACAAGGGAGACTAGGTTCGTAAAAGTCGGAGAAAGTGGTTCTAGAATCATCCTTAATAACATCATAGATATGACTTTTAAAATCACTTTGACCTTCCAAAACTGAGTATTGAGGATCAATGTAAGGCGATGCTAATATAATATCAGAGTACTGAGGATCAAAGTAAGGCGATTCTAATATAATATCAGGTTGTTGACTAAGTAGCGGATCAAAGTAAGGCGATTCTAATATAATATCAGGTTGCTGACTAAGTAGCGGAGCAAAATAAGGCGATTCTAATATAATATCAGGTTGCTGATTAAGTAGCGGATCAAAGTAAGGTGATTCTAATATAATATCAGGTTGCTGACTAAATAGCTTCAAATGAGGATCACAGTTGATAAGTTTCTCAAAATTCTTGCTCAACGAGGTCTGGGGACATTGAAGTATATGCCCCCTGCAACATACATTTGGTAAAAGTTACAATATAGACACAACCGAATATCTAAAATTTTGATTTATCTACGTTTCAAACAATTTGAGATAGGCAACAAACTTATATATCTTCTGGCAAAATTTGTTATATCACATCAAGCTTAGTTTAAATAGGTCAAGGAAGGTAACATGCAGTCAGGTTACTACAAAGGATATGCTTTACATTGTACATTATCATATAAAACTTAATATTAATAATATTCATAAAAAGGTATAGTTTAACTAATTTAATCAAATTTAAACAATTGACAAGAAGGAAGCAACTACAATATTCAAAAGGCAAAGGCTTACAATAGACTCCAAAAAAATATATACTGAAAATAAAATCTGATTATTTTTTATTGAAATACCAATAACAAGAAACCACAGATTAAATGATAATATCACTCCGAAAGCTTAGATTTTGTGTCAGCTTGCAACAAAAGAGGTGAATTTCATAAGATGCGGGAAAATATAATTTACATCTACCTGTGTATATGTGCTTGGCCATTGGTAAAATCCTGAGTTGCTTGCCACTGTATATGCTTCCTTGGTTGAGGATCAATCTCTCGGAAGAAAAGAGGTGGTCTTGCCAACTAATAAACAATTGCCAACATGTTACCAGTAAGAAATAACCAATATATACCAACACAAATTGAGAAAAAATAAATCTTACCACAATATCCAAAGCCCCATGGCCACCGTCAAAAAATACTGCCTTAATTGCAGTAATGTCGGACCAATGAAACTCAATCTTGCTCTTCAAGCCACTCTCGAGAAATTCCCATAGAAGTTTACATTTGGCGAAGTAACATTTTGCCACTAAATCACCTTCATATCTAGTCACAAACTGTTTGCCAATAGAACATAGTGAACTTCTCCACAAACTTAACCAATCTGGTAAAGGATTACTTGACAAAAACATATGAGAATTAGAATGCACTAGATCACCCATAAATAATTCATGAAATGCACTTTCAAGGAAAAAAAGACAATGACTCGAAATAAACTATGTTCCAATGGCAGATCCCTAGTTGATAATTGTAAGTGAAACCCAGAAATAAAGGCAAGTAAAATTGCTCATCATTTTTCTTTTTGGTGGACCGTATCACAGAAAGTTACAAACACAAATAGGAGGAAAAGGATGAGCAGAAAAATTCTGCTCAAAACAGAAAGATTGAATAGATTGCAAATACAAGAATATAATACCAGAATAATGCATAGACAAAAACTTCCACAAGGACATACAAATAATAACATGAAAGAGAGATGTATCATTTAAGTAAATCACCAAATTTTTCCTTATAAAATCCTCACCTTCCATGTCCCAACCCTCAATAATGACGCATGAAAAAGCGAAGCTTTAATCTTGCTCAATGAGCTCGAAGAAGCTAAGAAGTTTGATTTTACACCAACTTTCGAGCCCTTCGAGCTAGTGACGCATAAATTTTTACCTGCCTTTGATTGAGAAAGCATCATCTGAATCGACGGAGTCTTCCTGAGGCGAAGACCCAACGGTTCAGGTTCCCCAAGCACATTATTGTACACAGCCTACAACAAGGTAGTATCAGGAGCTGGTATTACCTCTTTTCAAACGACACAGATCCATACATAGAAAGTGTACCAAGATGCAAGGACAGATCCAGAAATAAGAGAAGGACTGGACTAAACTTTGCGTGTCGAAAAATGAATTAAGTATCAAATACAATTAAAAACTAATAATTTTTTATGTCAAATTATTGATTATAAAATATAGTTTTTTTTTTTTGAATAGGATTAGAGTACAGGACAATCCTATCTTTGCGCTAAAATGAGTTGAATATTTTTTTTTCAATATACAGATATATATATAATTTATTTCACACCTAATGAGATTTATTTATTTTAATATATATAATTAATTTGACTTAATAATTTTTTCTTATTTATTCTTTTATATTCTACTCATATTTTTTACCTATATTTCATATTCATTAAAAATTATTTTTGATAAATTTAATTGAGATTGATCGGATTATAAATAATATAGGATTGATTTATTTATATATTAGGATTTTTGAAAAGAAATATTTTCATTAATATAATAAAAATATATAATTATAAAAAATCCTTTTTAGTAACGTTCTAAATTTAAAATAATAATACTAAAAATACTCGATTAAATTTAAATAAGATATGAGGTAGGGATAATTAATGCAAAATATTTTTCATGCCAGATTTGATCGGGATAAATGAAAGCTAGATTTTGGTTTTTATTTTCTATGGCACTTTTTGTGATTTGAAATAGATGATTAAACATGTAAAAAAAAAAAAAGGCTAGGCTATAAGACGAGCCTAAGGTAAATCTGTCTCTGCCAAGATGGGGAAGGAAAGAAAAAGATCGGTCCTTTTGCACGAGATCATGAGAACCTAATCAAAATGATCGCTCAACGAGACAAAACATAATGAGAAGAGAAAGTGTGGGATCTACCTGCTCACTAGAAGTGCTCGTGTCCCTGGCCCTCTAATGGAGACGTACGCGCTTCTCGTACAAGGGCTCCTCCACTTCCAACTTCCCCGCCGGAGGAGGTGGAGTCGAGTGCGGGGTGGAATCAGCTCGGCGCTTGCTGGAAATCGAAGACTATTCCATTCCGCCGGAAGATATCCAAAGTAGGAACCTTAGAACACCCTGCTTCTCCGCAGCTTTTACGCTTCGATATTTCCTTAATACCGCAGCTCGGAGCAGAGGTATTTCGCAGAAGCAGACGTGGAGGGATTTGTTCGCGAGGAAGGTGGAACAATTTTATAAAGGACGTCTAAGGGATTCTTTAATAGGGAATAATTTTGACCGAATTTAGTAAGTTCTTCCCACATGGCATATACATTGGCAGAGATATTTGGGAGTGATATATTTATTTTTAAATATTTCCTAATTTTAAATATCTCGGCAGAAAAGGGATTTCTTTTAAATATTTCCTAATCTCAAATATTCTTTTTGGAAGGATATATTTTTTAAAATATTTTCCAATTTTAAATATCCAATTGGAAAGAAATATTATAGAGGAGATTTGAATGTATCTCTGTTCTTAAAAAATAAAAAACTTTATATATATATATGGAATTTGAGATATTTAATAAGTGGTTAAGCCAATATTTAATTTATGAGATATTTAATTATAGAATTTGATATATTTAAGAAGTGGGATATTTAATTGATAATGTAAATATTATTACCATAAATAAAATATCATTATTCTATACCGTGTACAAGTTGGCATCATTATGCTAAAAACCTAATAACTAACTTATATAACATATTATTTGATCAATCATGATTTTAATCTAATTAAATAATATTTTAACGATCAGACTATGTAACATTCATTGTATTTTAAATGAATAAAATCATGCAAATATAATTGATAGTAGAAGTTAAAGGGTAATTTTTATAAGAGAACTAAATGTAGAGGTATTTTGGGATTAGGGTATTTGATTTTTTATTTTTTAGAAAAATATACGTTAATATGACGTCTCTTAATTTGAAATGCCCTTTAAATTTTTATATAAAAAACTTTGCGTTGAACATAATTAACAAGTAAAATAATAAAAAGAGCACTTAATACTTGTCTATATATTATAATTTTATCCATGATACATAATTCATCCAAAATTGAACTTTGATTTAACATTATTTAAAAAAATCGATACGCACAACATTTTATGATTAAAAATCTATCGTATTTTCTATGTGTTTTTAATATGAGACTATATTTACAACCTTACAAACCCAACAGTTAGTAGTGGGCTGTGGCAATTGCAATTGCAGAGTAGTTGCTTGTCACACCCCACAAACCCCATTACACTCCCTCATTCCAATCTCTCTCGATCAATTAACCGACTTTATGCTATTTTTCTTAAAATTAAAACTTTGCAATGAATCCGAGATTCATCGCAAATTTGCAATGATCCTGAGATTCGTCGTAAATTTGCAATGAATCTGTTTATTCGTTGGAAATTCATGATGAATCCCTGTTTCATCGCAACTACTTAATAATAAATCATATAACAATATTTGCAATGAATTCAATATTGTTGTAAAATCTACGATGAATTGTAGAGTAGTTGTAAAATTTGCGACGAAGTTTAGATTCATTGTAAAATCTACGACGAGTTCCGTGTTGATTACAAAATCGATGAAAAAATTACAACCAATGATATATTCATTCCTGATTTAACAACAAATATTTGTTTTTATCGTTGAATTGCAACAAATTTAGTAATGAAATATTTTTCATTGTTGATTAGCCATAACATATTTTTGTTGCTGATTAGCCATGAAATATTTACGTTGCTAAATCAGTTACTAAATAGTAACAATTTATGTTTTTTTTTACAAAACACGTCAAGTTTTCGGACTTAAATGATTGGGGTTTTTAGTGCGAAGTGGCTATGGGAGGAAAGTTTTTTTTCCAGAGATAAGTATTCGTTAAAAATCAATTCTCTACTTTATTATAATAAATTTATCCCGTATGGTTGATGGGAGTTGTGGATGTGGATGCGAAAGTAACTTGTGGAGAAAATAATTTGGTTGGATATGAAAAGACATTGATGTCAATTAATTATAGTACGGAGAAATTCTTATTTTTATATAAAAAGGAAAAAATTTGACAAAAATAAGTTAACGTCCATCCATTGGAGAGTAATAAATTAATATCGACTAAAGTGAATGGTTAACTAATGGTATAAATACATATTATAAAACACTATTAAGTTAATGATTGATTAACCATCTCTATTTGATATATATATATATATATAAATATATATATATATATATACACACACGCACACAAAGAATAATAGTTAGCACACCTTCATATGAGCCGAGTTTGCACACCTTCGTATGAGCGGTAGTAGGTGGCATCTAACATTGATGATCTAATGTAGCTTAAATTTATTTATTTTTTAATTTCTTATATCTACGTATAATAATTCCCTTCTCTCTTCTTTAAAGTACCACTTTGGTGTTGTTACCACCAAACTAGCATTACCCATCTTTCTTGGTGCTAATTTCTACAAACTTATAAACTAACACCAAGTGTTGCTGGTTTACAAATCAAGTGTCAGTTTGTACAAACTAGCACCAACATTGGAGTTGGTTTTTAAAGATCAGCTCCAACGTACTAGCTCTGGTCTTTAAAGACCATATGTTAGAGTTGGTCTTTAAATATTAGTATTACTTGGTGTTGATTCGTAGGTGGATCATGCTAGTTTGGTGTTGTCAGCATCACCTTGATGTTGATTTTTACAAATAATACCACTTTGATACTAGTTTGCACAAACCAAAACCAAGGTAGATAGTACTGATTTGGTGGTGTCAACATCACCTTAGGTTTTTACAAACCAACACTACCTTACATGTGATCAAAGGAGAAAAAAGAGAATTATTGCATGCAGACTATAAATAGATTAAAAATATTTTATTTTAGCGGTGTTAGATGCCCACATCAGGCGTTACCTACAAGAGCTCACATAAAGGTGTACAAGATATCATTATATAAAGAGAGAGGTTGTACGCCCCATGTGCACACCTCACATGCACGACTATGGCCATTTGCCACGTGGTCGATGCTAAAAAAGTTGACTAACATTTTCCCACAGTCATGCACGACGGTCGCGTGACATCTAGTGTTTTATATAAATATATATATTTATCCTCACAGGATCAAGGTGCCCGGAAGTGATTCAGGCACCTCCGCTTGTGAGAGTTGCCAACGATGGGTGTATCAGATATCAAGATATATAGCTTCGGCTCACTTAGGCTGCTCGAAAGTAAGCACTCCGGTTCACTCAGGTCCACAATACAAACATAAAAACTAGATCCATAACATATCAAAGTTGTATATATATATATATATATATATATATATATATATATATATATATATATATATATATATATATATATATATATATATATATATATGTCTGTATGGCCCGACCCACAACATATAAAACTTCGATATATATTTCTCAAATAATTCTCTTAGTCATGTAATTTCATAATTTTATTAAGAATCGGCTAATGTCTTCTGTCATCTTATGTGACTAATTAATCAAGTATTGGGGGCATTTTGACAAATATCAAAATTACAAGCACATTTCTACAAGAATGGACGAAGTTCAGTTGGGTATCTTTTCTCAGCCCTTTAACTTGGCCCATTAATTTATCTGGTCTTCTATCGAACCGTCAGTTGCTGCTTGCTTCCATCGTCGATGGCGATCCTGGTCCTCCGCCTCCTCTACCGAAACCCTAATTCTGCCGCCGTTAGCCTCCTCCTTGTAACGCCCCAAATTTCCTCAATTAGAGTCCTAAAAGTAATTTAAAAATATTTAAAAATGCTATAGAAATATTCTAGGGATTTTTAGAAATTTTTAGAGTATTTTTATGTAATTTTTGGAGGTCGTTTGGTATTTTTACTAAACGAAGAAAGTTTCGACAAAAAAATATCCAAGTCGAGAATTGAACCCACAACCTTTGACTCAGTCAAAACCCGACTAACCAGGTGTGCAAAAAATTTTTCTATTTAGAAAAGGTAGCGAATTTATTTAAGATAGTTAACAGAATATTGGATTATAAAAGGGATAAGTTGATGTTGGATTTGTCTGTTTAGAAAAGTTAGACAAATTTATTTAAGGAGTTAACAGAATATTGGATTATAAAAGGGAAAAGTTGATGTTGGATTTGTCTATTAGAAAAGGTAGCGAATTTATTTAAGATAGTTAATAGAAATATTAAGTTATAAAAAGGGAGAACTTAGGGATTATTTCCCAAAACCTAAACCTCTCCTCTCCTTTTCTCTCCCGACGACATAGCGTCTCCTGTTTGGGCAACCGAAAAAAAGGGGGGATCTAGGGTTCCTCTCCGACGGTCGGCCAAGGGAGATTTCCGCGAGATCTTCACATGGTTGTGATCCTCTCGTCAAGGGGAAACCGTGAGCACGAAGGAGCGGTCGAAGCTTGCAATTCCCGCAACCCCTAGAAGTTTTCTTTCCGGTTGTAAGCCCAAGAACGCAAAGGTAAGCGCTTACTCACATGCGGTAAGATAGTTTCGAGCCTTTGATTTAGAGTTTCTCTTGTTTTGTGAATGTGCCGTGAGGAATTGTTGACAAGGAAGCTTGATGCCGTGTGTTTTATAAAGAAGATTGTTCTTCCCTTTTTAAGCTTTCGGATTTGTTGTAAGGATTTCGGAATATCTAGGGATTTAGTTTCTTCTTGCTTTAGAATTTTTGTTGGGAAGATTGTTCGGCTGTGAAGTTGCTTATGTTTTCTGCCGTGGTTCTGAACAGGGGAACGGATTGTGGTTTTGGGATGTAGTTTTGAAGCATGGTTAGATCAAGGTAGAGTTTTAAAGTCTTCGAATTTTGTAGTTTCATTAAAACATAAGCTGTGGATGAGTTCTACATAGGTTTGATTATAAAAGTTCAAGTTGTGAATCAGTTTTGTAGAGGTTTATGTTTTAAGTTTCCAGCAAGCCTAATTTGGTTGGTCTTGTGTTAAGTAATGAAGATGATCAGCCTTAGGAAGCTTATTGTTAGCTGTTAGTCCCTTGTTCATCTTTTTGGATTTAGTTTTTAGTTTTGATTGCTCCTGTTGCTTTTGGGCAGTTCAGGTTTTGTAATTTGTAATTCAGATTCTGATTTAGAACCTTCTATTTGGGATCTTAAGGAGCATGATTGAGTTCATATGGAGTTTTACAGGTTTTGGATTTTCGTTGCTAGGCAATGAACACTAAATGGTTTAATTTTAGCATGTAGATTTGGATTTCTGGGAATTCATAGCTTGAATTTGATGAAGTCTTACGTATTGGCAGATTTCCATATTCCCTTTATATGTAAAGAATTATGGATTTAATTAGGTCACACATTTGTGAGAAGTTGAGGATTGTTTCTTTAAACTTGCTACCGTGAATTACAAAGGAAGAAAATAAAAGTATAAGCTTAGAATCAATAAAAACAAGATCTACATAGGTACGTAAATTCCAGAAGTTTAGTGTGCTTTGGAGCTTACTGTACAATTATGGTTTAAGATTAATGAGGCTTAGATAATTTGCTTCTGTTAAATCTGAGCATGAGATTTAGATAATTTGCTTCTGTTAAATCTGAGCTTGAGGTTTAGATATGCTACTTCCATTCAAGTATATAGATTTGAGGTTCTTTATGCTAGCATGAGGTTTAGATATGCTTTCCTTTCTACCATTTATTCCAGCGAGCTTCAAATAAGTTTAGAGTCAGTTAGTTTAGTTCTCTTAATTCGAAGCATGCAGTATAGGTTTTAATTCCAACAAGTTTTAGATTTAGTTTAAGCTTGTATGGTATGCAGATTTATATAAGTTTTGCTTGCAGATTTTAATTAAGCTTGTAGTGCAGATTTTTATTTAAGCTTATAGTGCAGATTTTAATTAAGCTTATAGTGCAGATTTTAATTAAGTTTATAGTGCAGATTTTAATTAAGCCTATAGTGCAGATTTTAATTAAGCCTATAGTGCAGATTTTTAATTAAGCCTATTGTGCAGATTTTAATTAAGCTTATAGTGCAGATTTTTATATAGACTTATAGTGCAGATTTTAATTAAGCCTATAGTGCAGATTTTAATTAAGCTTATAGTGCAGATTTTTAATTAAGCTTATAGAGCAGATTTTTATTTAAGCTTATAGTGCAGATTTTTAATTAAGCCTATAGTGCAGATTTTAATTAAGCTTACAGTTCAGATTTTTATGTAAGCTTATAGTGCAGATTTTAATTAAGTTTGTAGTGCATATTTCTTAGAGCTTAAAATGCAGATTTCTTTAGAGCAGATTTCTTTAGAGCTTGTAGTGCAGATTTCTTTAAAGTTTATAGTGCAGATTTTTGGTGGAACTTGTAGTGCAGATTTTGGGTGAAATTTATAGTGCAGATTTTTGGTGGAACTTGTAGTACAGATTTTTGGTGGAACTTATAGTGCAGTTTTTAACAAAAAAGATTATAGTGCAGTTTGGTTAAGTATTATAGTGCAGAATTTATGTTTGCATAGTATGTAGAAATAGTGTAGCATAGAATGCAGAATCTTGATTAGTATAGTATGCAGAATTTTGATTAGCATAGTATGCAGATTTTTTGTTTATGCATTTCAAAGTTAGAATTTGTTTAAACATTTCAGTTTTTAAAGAAGCATTCTTTTATTAGAGGTATTAACAAGTATAAGAAAGATAAAGAAAAGAAAGAAAAAGGCCAAGGCCTTAAGTAGATCCCAAAGTCAAGACTTTAGGAATTTTGGCACACAAGGTGCTCGTTAAAATGCCAAGGCATTTAAAGAAGAAGTAATTAAGATAATAAGATATTTTACTTTGAAGAGGCTAGTACCCGACTTCCGAGGTTGTCGTTAAACAAATCTAGGTGTCCAATTCCGAGGTCTTGGCCCTGGTAGACCGAGGTCTGCTCTTTTAGGATTGGTGGCTCGCTACCCCAACCTATTAGGGAACGCGCATAAGATGGTACTATGCCTGGGCCCAAGAGAAGTTGATTACTATTTTGAAGTATTATAAGTATAAGCTTTTGAACAAGTAGTTTTTACATAAGTATAAAAGTATTAAAGGATAAGTTTTAAACAAGTGAGATAAAAGAATAAGTTTAGAACAAATGAATTAAGCTTCACTTTGTTTTAAAATCAGCAAGTTGAGTTTTCTTTTATTCTAGCATGTTATTTAGACTAGCTTACTGTTCTTTTCTCTTAGAAGAGCATGAGTAGCTTTACATGTTTAGCATTTCAGTATGTTTGTTTCCTTTACTATTGGATGAACATAAGTGGTCTTTAGTAAGCATTCAGTTAGTCCATGTTATAGATATATGTACATGCATATCGAGTTTTTGTGAGTTAGATAGTGCTTACTAAGCATTTTGCTTATAGATTGCATTTCCTCTTACTGCAGATACAGGAAAGGAAAAGTTATAGCAAAGGAAGACGACAAGGAGATGCGGATGGATGTGTGATTCCTGGACTATAGAAGCCTTGGGACCTAGTATAAGAATTTATTAAGATTGTCATTTATTAAGAATGTATTAGATGAGTCATTTAGTCTTCCGCTGCTAGTTAATTGTATGTTTTGAGTTCTCCGAGAGTATTAGGAATTACTATCAATATGTGAACAAGGATAGTTTAGTAAAGTTAGTAGTCCAGTAGCGCTCCGCCCTCGCAGACTAGTAGTGAGGAGGGTGGGGTGTTACACTCCTACTCCCCCTCTCTCGCCATTTCTACGATGCCTCTTCACTCACACCTAATTCTAGCCCTAGCTTCGATGCTCGGTCGCGTACTCCCCTCGAGAAGCAATTTGACTCATGGATCGACCGCCTCCGGCCGGGGTTCACCTCCAATGACGTAGCCGAAGCCATTCGTGCGCAATCGGACTCTGATCTCGCCATGCTCCTACGGTTACATCGTGCAGGGGCTTTGCCAGAAGGGGTGGATGGAGAAGAGGTTGAAGGCACTAGTGCCCACAGCGACTAAATACATGGCGGTGATCTGCAGCCTGTCGCTGGAGCGGCGGCTAGAGGCGACGGTCGAGGTGGTATTCGACATGCTGGAGAACCAGACATTCTGACCTACCGGACCTTGCTGGAGGAGATGTGCAGGGAGGGGCGGTCGGAGGTGGCATACGATATGCTGGAGGAGCTCCGGCAGAGGAAGGGCGATGCACTCCGACTTGTTGACCAGCCTGCACTGGGTCTGCCAGCCGCAGCATTGATTGCCTCTTCTTGTTTGGCCCTTTCTGAGCAGCATCTGTTCCGAAATCATTAAAAAATATATATATTTTTTTATTTTAATTATGCAAACGGGGAGACATCAACCGCTGCATTCGATCGGCAATAACAGTTCTTTAGAATCCACACTAAAGATTATGGAATTGATCATCTTGTAGCCAGTTTATTACAATCACAATTTTAAGTCATCGAGAGGAGTTATTTTGATTCTTTCAAATTTGATCATCCTATGGGTAGAAAGATATAAAAATATCTTTCGAGTTGCCAGAGCATCTAATAGGACAATGATATATATATATTCAATCATAAAAACTTGAAGCTCACGTAGTCTAAAGAAAGCAAAACAATAATGTTCCTTAATATATGTACAAGAAATAACCGGCAGGAGATTTATCTGATTTTTTTTTTCTACGTCAAGTAAGATTCAGAAAGAACTCGTGGAAATGAGGCTATTCGAGGAATCCTCATAAATTCCAAGAATGATTGTTCGACCTCTCGTGTTGAATAAGATTCATCGTAGGATCTAGCACCAGCTTGTGCATCGTCAGCACTGCCGTCCTGATCATTCAGTTGGGCATTTATCGTCATACTGGCCACTGTATCTTGCGGGAGCGGGCAGCAACGGGAATTGACCTTTGGGATGATAGATTGTTCATCAGAAGCAGCAGAAGGAGACTGAGAATCAATGTCAAGGAATTGTAATATAAAGTCCTCTTTGTTGAATAGAGCGTCACAAGGCAATGGTGTGTTTTTTGAAGCCAGCTCCTCAACTTTAGTCGTAGATAAAGTTTAGTCTCAACAGTTTCTGGATAGATGAATTCTTGAAAGATGATGCAGTTGGAGCTAATATTATTACTTGAGCATAGTGAAGGAGTGTATTGTGAATCAAAAGCAGGTGTCCTCCAGAAAGAATCTTGTGTTTCCGTCTTATTGGAGATTGATTATGTTGCACAAGGGGGACCAGGTTCGTAAAAGTCGGAGAAAGTGGTTCTCGAATCATCCTTAATAACATCATAGATATGACTTTTAAAATCACTTTGACCTTCCAAAATTGAGTACTGAGGATCAAAGTAAGGCGATGCTAATATAATATCAGAGTACTGAGGATCAAAGTAAGGCGATTCTAATATAATATCAGGTTGCTGACTAAGTAGCGGATCAAAGTAAGGCGATTCTAATATAATATCAGGTTGCTGACTAAGTAGCGGATCAAAATAAGGCGATTCTAATATAATATCAGGTTGATGATTAAGTAGCGGATCAAAGTAAGGTGATTCTAATATAATATCAGGTTGCTGACTAAGTAGCTTCAAATGAGGATCACAGTTGATAAGTTTCTCAAAATTCTTGCTCAACGAGGTTTGAGGACATTGAAGTAGATGCCTCATGCAGCATACATTTGGTGAAAGTTACAATATAGACACAACCGAATATGGAAAATTTTGATTGATCTATGTTTCAAACAATTTGAGATAAGCAACAAACATATATATCTTCTGGCAAAATTTGTTATATCACATCAAGCTTAGTTTAAATAGGTCAAGGTAACATGCAGTCAGGTTATCACAAAGGATATGCTTTACATTGTAGATCATCATATAATACTTAATATTAATAATATTCATAAAAAGATATAGTTTAACTAATTTAATCAAATTTAAACAATTGACAAGAAGGAAGCAACTACAATATTCAAAAGGCAAAGGCTTACAATAATAGACTCCAAAAAAATATATACTGAAAATAAAATCTGATTATTTTTTATTGAAATACCAATAACAAGAACCACAGATTAAATGATAATATCACTCCCAAAGCTTAGATTTTGTGCCAGCTTGCAACAAAAGAGGTGAATTTCATAAGATGCGGGAAAATATAATTTACATCTAACTGTGTATTTATGCTTGGCCATTGGTAAAATCTTGAGTTGCTTGCAATTGTATATGCTTCCTTGGTTGAGGATCAATCCTTCGGAAGAAAAGAGGTGGTCTTGCCAACTAATAAACAATTGCCAACATGTTACCAGTAAGAAATGGACAATATATACCAACACAAATTGAGAAAAAATAAATCTTACCACAATATCCAAAGCCCCATGGCCACCTTCAAAAAATACTGCCTTAATTGCAGTAATGTCGAACCAATGAAACTCAATCTTGCTCTTCAAGCCACCTTCGAGAAATTCTCATAGAAGTTTACGTTTGGCGAAGTAACATTTTGCCACTAAATCACCTTCATATCTAGTCACAAACGGACTAACAAATTAAGGTGGCGGAGTCTTTTTAGTCACTATAGACCGTAAAAGAGAGTACTTTACTCTTAGCTTGTGAATGCGATGGTCAACCGATCAACGGGCCGGGAAGAAGTTACCATTAAACATTTTGAACATACACACTACTCAAGCAAGACAACTCTTCTACATCAACCCAAAAGAAAAGGAAAAAAACAAGAAGCAAAAAACAGTGAAGAAAACTTAAATGTAAACAATTAAGTCACATCACGGTTAATTTATAGTCGACAACCGAGTGATTAGAGAGAGATAAATTATGGAGTTAACTTATATCCGACTGCTAAATATCTAGAGGATGGAAGGAATTTTTTTCCCATGAGAATATATATACTCGTCGAGAATTGATCTTTTATCATATTATGACACACTATCATTCTCAAGCCAACTAAACATCCTTATAAGCAAAAAAAAAAAAAATCCTAGCTAATAAGGATCCTAATTAAATAAAATATTTACAATTTTTCAAAAAAAGTGTTTATAAGAGCATCCATAGTAATTGATATTTTAGGAGAGTTTTTTCATTAGCACATCTGTTTCACGTTAAAAGTTAAAAAAAAAAATCATACATCTCTCAATTATCAAAAACCCTTTCAACAATTTTTTTTTATAAATTTCACTCTTTTCATTATATATATGATCCGGTGATAAGGGTCCACCCCTCAGAGGGTCTTGACCATCGTGGAAGTCAAGGTCTAGGCGGTCAACGTCCATGTGTCGCTGGTCGGTTGGACAACTCACTCGCTCGACCGGGATAAAGAAGTACCGATCAGATATCACCATAGCTCGGCTAGACACCGAGCTTCCGATGCTCAAAACAAGACATACGTCGAGCGGTCAGCTCGCTCGGACTTACATTTAACCCTGGGACTGGTGAAAAGGGATCGCAACATACAATGAAACTCGGACAGTGGAATGATTGGTCGAGTGGCCACTCCGCTCGGCCAAAATGCTAGACCACCCGAACGGCTAAGGGCTGGCCGAGCGGTTGTCCCTATCGGTCTACTAATAGACAAAAGGAGGATCAGTCGACATCCTCGTAGGAATTCGTGCCACCAACAAATGACATGGTTGACGGTATGGACGGGCAGAGGATCGTACGACAGAAGCTTCTACTGTCATGTCAGAGATATGCTTGGGTCATTGAAATATGGTGTCAGAGACGCTTTCCTGACATGTCTTTTCAGGGTAAGTTTTGAGAAGCATGCGCACCTCGAGGAGCGTGCACATGAGCCTTCGGAGCCCTATATAAAGGACCCCAAGTTTCAACGGAGGTATGCACATTTTTTACTGTAGCTACTGTTACTGTGCTTCCTCGCTTATACACCGCCGGAGACTGACTTGAGTGTCAGAGAGCCATCGCTGGGGAATCCCTCCCTGACTTGGCACTGACGTTGTTGTCGTTGCAGGTCTCTCTGACTCGGAGCCCACCAACAATCAACAGGAGCGCTACGTCCACCAGCATCCATAGCCTCGACTCTCGGAAAGGATGAATATATTTCTTATCTTTTCTTCATATTTAACCATTTATATAATTAAATTTTTAAAAAATATTAATTACAAAATATTTTAATATTATATATATTTCTTATCTCATATTGGTCTGTTCTTTTTTTTTTTAACAAATATAAAAATTAAAAATTAATATAAAAATAAAAAAAATGGTGTGTCATGATACAAACGATATTACAAATAATTATATTGATTACCTACCCATAATCTCTATTCATACAAATGTGGCCTATGCCATATATATAAATTCTCAATGAATCCTTCCAATAACCCATTGGATTCCATCTCGAACTCATATGGCATAAAAAGCGATTCACTCGTCCTCAACACCTCCTCTAATTCGTCCCTAAATCAATACGGAAAAGATAAATCATGAGTGACTATTAGCCATTAAAACAGACAACAAGGCATGGGACAACACTTTCAAATAAGTCCATTAGCTAGTATCTATTATTAATATGACTCAAATTAAAACACGATTAATAAAAATATAAAATTATTATTTTTTTATCAAGTTTTAATTTTGTTTTAACTAGTCCAAAATATATGAATTTCAACATGAGCTAACCGTTCACATGGACGGTCGGCCCGCAAATAGTTGACTAATATGACATATTCAATAGAGCTATTGGTATTAAGATGATTAATCAAGTTGAGTAACATTGAGTCTGGATGATTGATTCGGTACCATAAAATTTTTTCACCTGCCGTAAGAATGAATAAATAAGGAGAGTAATTGGTATTAAGAGCGGTACAAAGAAGGCATTTATTGGAGATGCTGACATCATCTATTGGACTCTTATAATATGCTCTAACTTATACTTTAAATTTATCTAATCGATTTAGGTATGAAAAAAATATATTGGCTCAACATTTTTTTTTCGGATATCTACGTAATCAAGAGAAATAGATGAACACATGGGAATTAATTTCATCTCATTCTGAACTCTCTAGGTTCATTAACCGGCTTCGGATAATTTTTATTTTAAATTTAATTTTTTAAAAAATAGCAAATTTGCATTGGATCCTCGCTTTAGATTCGTTGCAAATGGGCTACTTTTAAAAAAAAACTCAAAAATTCTCCGAAGTCAATTAATTGACCTAAAGAGTTCGGAATGAGATGAAATCAGTTCTGATATATTCATATCATTATCCCGATTGTATAGATATCTTCAAAAAAAATTTTGACCTAATATATTTTTTTTATTGATTTTTTCAATACTAATGTATCTGAAAAATATAATTCATATTTAAAAAAATCACCAAACAAAAATATATTGAGTCAAATTTATGTTTGAACGGATAGATATAATAAGGAGAAATATATAAATATATAGGAATTGGTTTAACCTCATTCCAAGCTCTCTCGATCAATTAACCGACTTCAAGCTATTTTTCTTAAAATTAAAACTTTGCAATGAATCTATTTATTCGTTGCAAATTCATGATGAATCCCTATTTCATCGTAACTTCTTAATAATAATTCATGTAATAATATTTGCCACGAATTCTATATTGTTGTAAAATCTACGATAAATTCTAGATTCGTTGCAAAATTTACGACTAATTTTAGATTCATTGCAAAATCTGTGATGAATTCCGTGTTCATTGCAAAATCGATGAAAAAATTACAACGAATGATTTATTCATCCCTGATTTTACAAGAAATATTTATTTTGAATTGCAACAAATTTAGTAATGAAATATTTTCCATTGTTGATTTGCCACAAAATATTTTTGTTGCTGATTGACCATGAAATATTTATTAGTTACTAAGTAGTAACAATTTATATATGTTTTTATTACAAAACTCGTCGGCCTTAAATGATTGGGTTTTTTAGTGCGAAGTGGCTATGGGATGAAAGTTTTTTTCCAGAGATAAGTATTAGTTTTTTTGTTTTTTTATTTTTGAAAAACGAAACGTAATCGTAACACTTGTGAATTGGGGGATTTATGGTTGAGAATAAGACTTGTCAAACTGAGTCAAAAACAACTTCATTACATGCATGCATATATATAAAAACAAATATTATTCGACCAATTAAAACAGCTTGCAATATAATAGAGCTCACAGCGGTTCCAAAGGAGAGCTTGGCCTTGCGGCCATTGAGCAGGAGTTGCCAGAGCATCTAATAGGACAATGATATATATATATTCAATCATAAAAAGTAGCACAATGATATATATATATATATATTCAATCATAAAAAGTTGAAGCTCACGTAGTCTAAAGAAAGCAAAACAATAATTTTCCTTAAAATATGTACAAGAAATAACGAGCAGGAGATTTATCTGATTTTTTTTTCTACGTCAAGTAGGATTGAGAAAGAACTCGTGGAAACGAGGCTATTCGAGGAATCTTCATAAATTCCAATAATGATTGTTCGGCCTCTGGTGTTGAATACGATTCATCGTAGGATCCAGCACCAGCTTGTGCATCGTCAGCACTGCAATCCTGATCATTCAGTTGGGCATTTACCGTCATACCGGCCACTGTATCTTGCTGGAGCAGGCAGCAACGGGAATTGACCTTCGGGATGTTGGATTGTTCATCAGAAGCAGCAGAAGGAGGCTGGAAATCAAAGTCAAGGAGTTTTGATATAAAGTCCTCGTCGAATAGAGCGTCGCAAAGCAATGATGTGTTTCCGGAAGCCAGCTCCTCAGCTTTAGTCGTAGATAAAGTTTAGTACTCCCAACAGTTTCTGGATAGATGAATTATTGAAAGGTGATACAGTTGGAGCTAATATTATTACCTGAGCATGGTGAAGGAGTGCATTGTGAATCAAAAGCAGGTGTCCTCCAGAAAGAATCTTGTGTTTCCGTCTTATTGGAGATTGATGATGTTGCACAAGGGGGACCAGGTTCGTAAAAGCCGGAGAAAGTGGTTTTAGAATCATCCTTAATAACATCATTGATATGACTTTTAAAATCACTTTGACCATCCAAAACTGAGTACTGAGGATCAAAGTAAGGCGATGCTAATAAAATATCCGAGTACTGAGGATCCAAGTAAGGTGATTTTAATATAATATCAGGTTGCTGACTAAATAGCGGATCAAAGTAAGGCGATTCTAATATAATATCAGGTTGCTGACTAAGTAGCGGATCAAAGTAAGGCGATTCTAATATAATATCAGGTTGTTGACAAAGTAGCGGATCAAAATAAGGCGATTCTAATATAATATCAGGTTGTTGATTAAGTAGTGGATCAAAGTAAGGTGATTCTAATATAATATCAGGTTGCTGACTAAGTAGCTTCAAATGAGGATCACAATTGATAAGTTTCTCAAAATTCTTGCTCAACGAGGTCTGGGGACATTGAAGTAGATGCCTCCTGCAACATACATTTGGTGAAAGTTACAATATAGACAAAACCGAATATGTAAAATTTTGATTTATCTATGTTTCAAACAATTTGAGATAGGCAACAAACATATATATACCATACTGCAAAATTTGTTATATCACATAAAGCTTAGTTAAAATAGGTCAAGGTAACATGCAGTCAGGTTATCAAAAAGGATATGCTTTACATTGTAGATCATCATATAAAACTTAATATTAATAATATTCATAAAAAGGTATAGTTTAACTAATTTAATCAAATTTAAACAATTGACAAGAAGGAAGCAACTACAATATTCAAAAGGCAAAGGCTTACAATAGACTTCAAAAAAATATATACTGAAAATAAAATCTAATTATTTTTTATTGAAATGCCAATAACAAGAAACCACAGATTAAATGATAATATCACTCCGAAAGCTTAGATTTTGTGTCAGCTTGCAACAAAAGAGGTGAATTTCATAAGATGTGGGAAAATATAATTTACATCTACCTGTGTATATGTGCTTGTCCATTGGTAAAATCCTGAGTTGCTTGCCACTGTATATGCTTCCTTGGTTGAGGATCAATCTCTCGGAAGAAAAGAGGTGGTCTTGCCAACTAATAAACAATTGCCAACATGTTACCAGTAAGAAATGACCAATATATACCAACACAAATTGAGAAAAAATAAATCTTACCACAATATCCAAAGCCCCATGGCCACCGTCAAAAAATACTGCCTTAATTGCAGTAATGCCGGACCAATGAAACTCAATCTTGTTCTTCACGCCACCTTCGAGAAATTCCCATAGAAGTTTACGTTTGGCGAAGTAACATTTTGCCATTAAATCTCCTTCATATCTAGTCACAAACTGTTTGCCAATAGAACATAGTGAACTTCTCCACAAAGTTAACCAATTTGGTAAAGGATTACTTGACAAAAACATATGAGAATTAGAATGCACTAGATCACCCATAAAGAATTCATGAAATGCACCTTCAAGGAAAAAAAGACAATGACTCGAAATAAACTATGTTCCAATGGCAGATCCCTAGTTGATAATTGTAAGTGAAACCCAGAAATAAAGGCAAGTAAAATTGCTCATCATTTTTCTTTTTGGTGGACCGTATCACAGAAAGTTACAAACACAAATAGGAGGAAAAGGTTGACCAGAAAAATTCTGCTAAAAACAGAAAGATTGAATAGATTGCAAATACAAGAATATAAAACCAGAATAATGCATAGACAAAAACTTCCACAAGAACATACAAATAATAACAGGAAAGAGAGACGTATCATTTACGTAAACCATCAAATTTTTCCTTATAAAATCCTCACCTCCCATGTCCCAATCCTCAATAATGACGCATGAAAATGCGAAGCTTTGATCTTGCTCAATGAGCTCGAAGAAGCTGAGTTTGATTTTACACCAACTTTCGAGCCCTTCGAGCTAGTGACGCATAAATTTTTACCTGCCTTTTACTGAGAAAGCGTCATATGAATCGACGGACTCTTCCGGAGGCGAAGACCCAACGGTTCAGGTTCCCCAAACAAATTGTTGTACACAACCTGCAACAAGGTAGTATCAGGAGCTGGTATTACCTCTTTTCAAACGACACAGATCCTTACTTAGAAAGTGTACCAAGATGCAAGGACATATCTAGAAATAAGAGAAGGACAACGCTAAACTTTGAGTGTCGAAAAATGAATTAAGTATCAAATACAATTAAAAAATAATAATTTTTTATGTCAAATTATAGATTATAAAATATAGTTTATTTTTTGAATTGGATTAGAGTACAGGACAATCCTATCTTTGCGCTAAAATGAGTAGAATATTTTTTTTTCAATATAAATATATATATATTTTATTTCACACGTAACGAGATTTATTTATTTTAATATATATAATTAATTTGACTTAATAATTTTTTCTTATTTATTCTTTTATATTCTACTCATATTTTTTACCTATATTTCAAATTCATTAAAAATTATTTTTGATAAATTTAATTGAGATTGATCGGACTATAAATAATATAGGATTGATTTATTTATATATTAGGATTTTTGAAAAGAAATTTTTTCATTAATATAATAAAAATATATAATTATAAAAAATCCTTTTTAGTAACGTTTTAAATTTAAAATTAAATTTAAATAAGATATGAGGTATGGATAATTAATGCAAAATCTTTTTCATGCAAGATTTGATCGGGATAAATGAAAGCAAGATTTTTGTTTTTATTTTCTATGGCACTTTTTGTGATTTAAAATAGATGATTAAACATGTAAAAAAAAAAAAAATTTAGGCTCGGCTATAGCCCAGGACAGGCCTAAGGTAAATCTGTCTCTGCCAAGATGGGGAAGGAAAGAAAAAGATCGGTCCTTTTGCACGAGATCATGAGAACCTAATTAAAATGATCGTTCAACGAGACAAAACATAATGAGAAGAGAAAGTGAGGGATCTACCTGCTCACTAGAAGTGCTCGTGTCCCTGGCCCTCTTGTGAAGACGTACGCGCTTCTCGTACAAGGGCTCCTCCACTTCCAACTTCCCCGCCGGAGGAGGTGGAGCCGAGTGCGGGGTTGAATCAGCTCGACGCTTGCTGGAAACCGAAGACCAATCCATTCCACCGAAAGATATCCAAAGTAGGAACTTTAGAACGCCCAGTTCCGCTGCTTCTCCGCAGCTTTTACGCTTCGATAGCGTAGAGGTATTTCGCAGAAGCAGACGTGGAGGTATTTGTTCGCGAGGAAGGTGGAATAATTTCACAGAAGACGTCGAAGGGATTCTTTAATAGGGAATAATTTTGACCGAATTTAGTAAGTTTTTCCCATGTGGCATATACATTGGCAGAGATATTTGGGAGAGATATATTTCTTTCGAAATATTTCCTAATTTTAAATATCTCGGCAGAAAAGGGATTTCTTTTAAATATTTCCTAATCCCAAATATTCTTTTTGGAAGGATATATTTTTTAAAATATTTTTCAATTTTAAATATCAAAGAAATATTATAGAGGAGATTTGAATGTATCTCTGTTCTTTAAAAATAAAAAACTTTATATTTATATGGAATTTGAGATATTTAATAAGTGATTAAGCCAATATAGTTTATTTTTTGAATTGGATTAGAGTACAGGACAATCCTATCTTTGCACTAAAATGAGTAGAATATTTTTTTTTCAATATATATATATATATATATATATTTTATTTCACACCTAACGAGATTTATTTATTTTAATATATATAATTAATTTGACTTAATAATTTTTTCTTATTTATTCTTTTATATTCTACTCATATTTTTTACCTATATTTCATATTCTTTAAAAATTATTTTTGATAAATTTAATTGAGATTGATCGGATTATAAATAATAAAGGATTGATTTATTTATATATTAGGATTTTTTAAAAGAAATTTTTTCATTAATATAATAAAAATATATAATTATAAAAAATCCTTTTTAGTAACGTTTTAAATTTAAAATAATAATAATAAAAATACCCGATTAAATTTAAATAAGATATGAGGTAGGAATAATTAATGCAAAATCTTTTTCATGCAAGATTTGATCGGGATAAATGAAAGCAAGATTTTTGTTTTTATTTTCTATGGCACTTTTTGTGATTTGAAATAAATGATTAAACATGTAAAAAAAAAATTAGGCTAGGCTATAGCCCAAGACGAGCCTAAGGTAAATCCGTCTCTGCCAAGATGGGGAAGGAAAGAAAAAGATCGGTCCTTTTGCACGAGATCATGAGAACCTAATCAAAATGATCGCTCAACAAGACAAAACATAATGAGAAGAGAAAGTGAGGGATCTACCTGCTCACTAGAAGTGCTCGTGTCCCTAGCCCTCTTGTGGAGACGTACGCGCTTCTCGTACAAGGGCTTCTCCACTTCCAACTTCCCCGCCGGAGGAGGTGGAGGCGAATGCGGGGTGGAATCAGCTCGGCGCTTGCTGAAAACCGAAGACCAATCCATTCCTCCGGAAGATATCCAAAGTAGGAACCTTAGAATGCCCAGTTCCGGTGTTTCTCCGCAGTTGTTACGTTTCAATAGCGTAGAGGTATTTCGCAGAAGCAGACGTGGAGGGATTTGTTCGCGAGGAAGGTGGAACAATTTCACAGAGGACGTCTAAGGGATTCTTTAATAGGGAATAATTTTGACCGAATTTAGTAAGTTCTTCCCACATGGCATAAACATTGGCAGAGATATTTGGGAGTGATATATTTCTTTCTAAATATTTACTAATTTTAAATATCTCAGCAGAAAAGGGATTTCTTTTAAATATTTCCAAATCTCAGATATTCTTTTTGGAAGGATATATTTTTTAAAATATTTTTCAGTTTTAAATATCCAATTGGAAAGAAATATTATAGAGGAGATTTGAATGTATCTCTGTTCTTAAAATACTAAAAAACTTTATATTTATATGGAATTTGAGATATTTAATAAGAGGTTAAGCCAATATTTAATTTATAAGATATTTAATTATAGAATTTGAGATATATAAGAAGTGGGATATTTAATTGATAATGTAAATATAATTACCATAAATAAAATATCATTATTCTATACCGTGTACAAGTTGGTGTCATTATGCGAAAAATCTAATAACTAACTCATATAACATATTATTTGATCAATCATGATTTTAACCTAATTAAATAATATTTTAACGAGCAGACTATATAACATTCATTGTATTTTAAATGAATAAAATCATGCAAATATAATTGATAGTAGAAGTTAAAGGGTAATTTTTATAAGAGAACTAAATGTAGAGGTATTTTGGGATTAGGGCATTTGACTTTTTTTTTTTTAGAAAAATATACGTTAATATGACGTCTCTTAATTTGAAATGCCCTTTTAATTTTTATATAAAAAGCTTTGCATTGAACATATTTAACAAGTAAAATAATAAAAAGAGCACTTAATACTTGTCTATATATTATAATTTTATCCATGATACATAATTCATCCAAAATTGAACTTTGATTTAACATTATTTAAAAAAATTGATACGCGTAATATTTTATGATTAAAAACTTATGATATTTTCTATGTGTTTTTAATGCGAGACTATATTTACAACCTTACAACCCAACAATTAATATTGGATTGTGGCAGTTGCAATTGCAGAGTAGTTACTTGTCACACCCCACAAACCCCATTACACTCTCTCATTCCAAGCTCTCTCGATCAATTAACCGACTTCAGGCTATTTTTATTAAAATTAAAACTTTACAATGAATCCGAGATTCATCGCAAATTTGCAATGATCCTGAGATTCGTCGCAAATTTGCAATGAATCTGTTTATTCGTTGCAAATTCGTGATGAATCCCTGTTTCATCGCAACTACTTAATAATAAATTATATAACAATATTTGCAATGAATTCAATATTGTTGTAAAATCTACGATGAATTCTAGATTCGTTGTAAAATTTGCGACGAATTTTAGATTCATTGCAAAATCTATGACGAATTCCGTGTTCATTGCAAAATCGATGAAAAAGTTACAACTAATGATTTATTCATCTCTGATTTTACAACAAATATTTATTTTTATCGTTGAATTGCAACAAATTTAGTAATGAAATATTTTTCATTGTTGATTAGCCATAAAATATTTTGTTGCTGATTAGCCATGAGATATTTACGTTGCTAAATTAGTTACTAAGTAGTAGCAATTTATGTTTTTTTTACAAAACTCGTCAAGTTTTCGACCTTAAATGATTGGGTTTTTTAGTGCGAAGTGCTTATGGGATGAAAGTTTTTTTTCCAGAGATAAGTATTCGTTAAAAATCAATTCTCTACTTTATTATAATAAATTTATCTTCTTCTAGTTAATTGGGTAGCTCGTTGCTGAGCACCTCTATCTGGTCGCCGGTGTTGATGACGATGGCGTCAGCGAGTGGCTGCACGTCGACCCACTCGCCGCCCTTGAGGACCTGCAGCCCGCCGACGTGGTCGTCCTGGAAGAGGATAATGACACCGCTGGCGTCCGTGTGCGGCCGGAGGCCGAGCTCCACCAGGTCCAGCCGCGGGCACGGCGGGTAATGGCTCACCTTGGTGCCGAAGAAGGGCCGGAGGTGGCCGCCGTCGGTGAACCTGCTCCTGATGGTTCCCTTCTCGAGGCCCAAGTTCTCGTCCATGATCTCCATCAGTTTCTCGGCCAGCTTCTTCACCTCTGCTCTGTACTCCTTCATCGTCTCCCTGATCGATCATCCATCAAACAATTTGTCAATAATTCAAGAACAATTATCATCGAAATTCAAATTCATTCATTCTTTTACTTGAATTGCGGAGGGTGAGAAGGCCATTGGTTGTCGTCTTCGAGAACAAAGACATCTTCCCAATCGATCTTCCCAATCGACATTTTCCAACTTCTTCTTTTCGACTTCTTCTTCTTTTTCTTCTTCTTCTTGAACAAGTCGGTCGAGGAGCTGAACAGGCCGAGAGGCCTTGAAGCCCTCGGCCCTGTTCTTGTAGCACTCATTGCACACCTTCTTCACGCGTTCCAGTAGCTCCACCGGAATCCCATGGATCACGAGCTGCAATTCGATAGTTCATTATCGGTTCTAGATCGAACAGAGCCTCCAAATCGTATATCGTATATCGTATAAAAAAAGGAAAAGAAAAGATGGTAGTATTATAGACCTGAAAGAAGCCCCATTCTTCGCATCCATTGGCTATCTGAGCCAAGGCCTTGGCCCTCTCCTCTCCCTCCAATTTTGAGAAGTCGATAACCGGAATTGCCATAAGATCGTATGTATGTATGTATGATAATCGGAATTGCCATAAGATCGTATGTATGTATGTATGTAATCAATGATCGAAGAAACTTTCGTATGTATGTATGATTGACAAAAATAAGTTAACGTCCATCCATTGGAGACTAATAAATTAATATGGACTAAAGTGAATGGTTAACTAATGGTATAAATACATATTATAAAACACTATTAAGCTAATGATTGATTAACCATCTCTATTTGATATATATATATATATATATATATATAGAGGCACACAAAGAATAATAGTTAGCACACCTTCATATGAGCCGAGTTTGCACACCTTCATATGAGCGGTAGTAGGTGGCATCTAACATTGATGATCTAATGTAGCTTAAATTTATTTATTTTTTGTTTCTTTTATCTACGTATAATAATTCCCTTCTCTCTTCTTTAAAGTACCACTTTGGTGTTGTTACCACCAAACTAGCATTACCCATCTTTCTTGGTGCTAATTTCTACAAACTTACAAACTAACACCAATTGTTGTTGGTTTACAAATCAAGTGTCAGTTTGTACAAACTAGCACAAACATTAAAGCTGGTCTTTAAAGATCAGCTCCAACGTGCTAGCTCTGGTCTTTAAAGACCATATGTTAGAGTTGGTCTTTAAATATTAGTCATGTAATTTCATACTTTTATTAAGAATCGGCTAATGTCTTCTGTCATCATAGGTGACTAATTAATCAACTATTGGGGGCATTTTGACAAATATCAAAATTACAAGCACATTTCTACAAGAATGGACGAAGTTCAGTGGGCTATCTTTTCTCAGCCCATTAACTTGGCCCATTAATTTATCTGGTCTTCTATCGAACCGTCAATTGCTGCTTGCTTCCATCGTCGATGGCGATCCTGGTCCTCCGCCTCCTCTACCGAAACCCTAATTCTGCCGCCGTTGGCCTCCTCCTGCTCCCCCTCTCTCGCCATTTCTGCGATGCCTCTTCACTCACACCTAATTCTAGCCCTAGCTCCGATGCTCGGTCGCGTACTCCCCTCGAGAAGCAATTTGACTCATGCATCGACCGTCTCCGGCCGGGGTTCACCTCCAATGACGTAGCCGAAGCCATTCGTGCGCAATCGGACTCTAATCTCGCCATGCTCCTACGGTTACATCGTGCAGGGGCTTTGCCAGAAGGGGTGGATGGAGAAGAGGTCGAAGGCACTAGTGCCCACGGCGACTATATACATGGCGGTGATCTGCAGCCTGTCGCTGGAGCGGCGGCTAGAGGTGGCGGTCGAGGTGGTATTCGACATGCTGGAGAACCGCAAGGCGCCGGACATTCTGACCTACCGGACCTTGCTTGAGGAGATGTGCAGGGAGGGGCGGTCGGAGGTGGCATACGATCTGCTGGAGGAGCTCCGGCAGAGGAAGGGCGCCATGAAAGGAAGGATGCACTCCGACTTTTTACCCAGCCTGCACTGGTGTCTGGGTCTGCCAGCCGCAGCATTGATTGCTTCAAACTTCTTGTTTGAAGTAAAGTTTGGCCCTTTCTGAGCAGCATCCGTCCCGGAATCATTAATTTTTTTTTTTCATTTTAATTATGCAAACGGGGAGACATCAACCACTACATTTCGATCGGCAATAACAGTTCTTTAGAACACACACTAAAGATTATGGAAACGACCATCTTGTAACCTGTTTATTACAATCAATTTTGATTCTTTCAAGTTGATCATCGTATGGATAGAAAGCTATAAAAATATCTTTCGAGTTGCGACAGAATCTAATAGAACAATGCTATATATATATATATATATATTCAATCATAAATAGGATTAGTTTATTTTTTTGTCAAAATATAGATTATGAAATATAGTTTATTTTTTTGAATAGGATTAGTGTACAGGACAATCCTATCTTTGCGCTAAAATGAGTTAGAATATTTTTTTTCAATATACAGATATATATATATTTTATTTCACACCTAATGAGATTTATTTATTTTAATATATATAATTAATTTGACTTAATAATTTTTTCTTCTTTATTCTTTTATATTCTACTCATATTTTTTTACCTATATTTCATATTTATTAAAAATTATTTTTGATAAATTTAATTGAGATTGATCAGATTATAAATAATATAGGATTGATTTATTTATATATTAGGATTTTTGAAAAGAAATTTTTTCATTAATATAATAAAAATATATAATTATAAAAAATCCTTTTTAGTAACGTTTTAAATTTAAAATAATAATAATAAAAATACTTTTTATAAGTTTTGATATGTTTAACTACAAACAGAAAAGAGAAGATAGGCTCATTACATTTAAAAAGCTATGGGAATACTCATACCATAAATAAATAATTGAGCGTGAGAGCCAAATGAATCGAAAGATTCATGTTTGGTTCGGGAAGAAATCATGGAAGTTGTTAAATTAATGGTAAGATAATCTACTTTCATTAAATGATTTATTAGATAATCGAAAACAGAGGATTTTAAGTACTATTCAAAATTCGGAAGAATTACGTAAAGGGGCCGTTGAGCAGCTCGAAAGAGCCCGGACTTGCTTACGTAAAGTGGAAATAGAAGCAGATGAGTATCGAATGAATGGATACTCTGAAATAGAACGAGAAAAAGTAAATTTGATTAATGCCACTAGTGATAGTTTGGAACAATTAGAAAATTACAAAAATGAAACGCTTCATTTTGAACAAGAAAAAGCGATTAATCAGGTCCGACAACGAGTTTTCCAACAAGCCTTACAGGGAGCTCTAGGCTTTGAACAGTTGCTTGAATAGTGAGTTACATTTCCGTATGATCCGTGCTAATATTCGCATTCTCGGAGCCATGCAAAAAATAACGGATTAGCCTTAGTTTCTAATTTAGGCATTATTTTTTTCCTTCCTAAAAAGAATAAAGAAACGCTAATGATAACCCTTAGAGCTGACGAAATTAGTAATATTATCCGTGAACGTATTGAACAATATACTAGAGAAGTAAAGATTGTGAATACCGGTACCGTACTTGATGTAGGCGACGAGATTGCTCATATTCATGGTCTTGATGAAGTAATGGCAGGTGAATTAGTAGAGTTTGAAGAGGGTACAATAGGCATTGCTCGGAATTTGGAATCAAATAATGTTGGCGTTGTATTAATGGGTGATGGTTTGATGATACAAGAGGGAAGTTCCGTAAAAGCAACAGGACGAATTGCTCAGATACCCGTGAGTGAGGGTTACTTGGGTCGTGTTATAAATGCTCTGGCTAAACCTATTGATGGGAGAGGTGAAATTTCAGCTTCTGAATCTCGGTTAATTGAATCTCCATTAAATTTAAATAAGATATGAGATAGGGATAATTAATGCAAAATCTTTCTCATGCATGATTTGATCGGGATAAATGAAAGCAAGATTTTTGTTTTTGTTTTCTATGACACTTTTTCTGATTTGAAATAGATGATTAAACATGTAAAAGAAAATTTTTAGGTTAGGCTATAGCCCAGGACGGGCCTAAGGTAAATCCGTCTCTGCCAAGATGGGAAGGAAAGAAAAAGATCGGTCCTTTTGCACGAGATCATGAGAACCCAATCAAAACGATCGCTCAACGAGACAAACATAATGAGAAGAGAAAGTAAGGGATCTACCTGCTCACTTGAAGTGCTCGTGTCCCTGGCCCTCTTGTGGAGACGTACGCGCTTCTTGTACAAGGGCTCCTCCATTTCCAACTTCCCCGCTGGAGGAAGTGGAGCAGAGTGTGGGGTGGAATCAGCTCGGCGCTTGCCGGAAACCGAAGACCAAATCATTCCGCCGGAAGATATCCAAAGTAGGAACCTTAGAACGCCCAGTTCTGTTGTTTCTCCGCAGCTTTTACGCTTCGATAGCGTATATGTACTTTGTAGAAGTAGAGGTGGAGGGATCTGTTTGCGAGGAAGGTGGAACAATTTCACAGAAGACGACGAAGGGATTCTTTAATAGGGAATAATTTTGACCGAATTTAATAAGTTTTGCCCACTTGGCATATACATTGCTTAGCCGCAGAGATATTTGGGAGTGATATATTTCTTTCTAAATATTTTGTAATTTTAAATATCTCGGTGGAAAAGGGATTTCTTTTAAATATTTCCTAATCTCAAATATTCTTTTTGGAAGGATATATTTTTTAAAATATTTCCCAATTTTAAATATCCAATTGGAAAGAAATATGAGGAGATTTGAATGTATCTCTGTTTTTAAAAAATAATAAATAAAAAACTTTATATTTCTATGGAATTTGGGATATTTAATAAGTGGTTAAGTCAATATTTAATTTATGAGATATTTAATTATAGAATTTGAGATATTTAAGAAGTGGGATATTTAATTGATAATGTAAATATAATTACCATAAATAAAGTATCATTATTCTACACCGTGTAAAAGTTGGTGTCATTATGCTAAAAACCTAATAACCAACTTATATAATATATTATCTGATCAATCATGATTTTAACCTAATTAAATAAAATTTTAACGAGCAGACTATATAACATTCATTGTATTTTAAATGAATAAAATCATGCGTGTATAAATTAGTATATAGTTTTTAATTACAACGTGTAGGAAATAGTTGATAGTAGAAGTTAAAGGGTAATTTTTATAAGAGAAGTAGAGGTATTTTGGGATAAGGGCATTTGACTTTTTTTTTTTTTTTTTTTTTTTAGAAAAGTATACGTTAATATGATGTCTCCTAATTTGAAATGCCCTTTTAATTTTTATATAAAAAAACTCTGCGTTGATCATAATTAACAAGTAAAATAATAAAAAGAGCACTTAATACTTGTCTATATACTATAATTTTATCCATGATACATAATTCATCCAAAATTGAACTTTGATTTAATATTATTTTAAAAAAATCGATACGTGTATTATTTTATGATTATAAACTTATGATATTTTCTATGTGTACACTTCCCAACAGTTAGTAGTGAGGAGGGTTGTGACAGTTGCAATTGCAGAGTAGTTGCTTGCCACACCCCACAAACCCCATTACACTCCCTTTCCATAAAGGGCATTCGTCCAAGTGAAAAGAGGGTTGCTTAAAGTGAGGGGGAAAACTCTGTTCATGCATGAAGAAGAGTGCATCATTTTGGCAGAAGAACATTCAAGTTCAAAATTAGGGATTTGGTTTATGGATATTTCAAGGAGGTTCATTGTGATTTTCTTATAGATGACAAACACAAAGATTGTTCTTCGTCTTCAGTAGATCATTTCGGGGGATCATTGTAAGTTTTTACTGGCTTTGAATTATGTATATCATGCTTTAGATATGCTACAATTTTGGCAATTACTGTCAACGTTTTAATAATTATTGATTGTCCATCTGTTTCAAGTTCATGATAATCATGTGTACTTTAATGTCTTATTTATGGCATGAGGTTCATTATCATCACTAATTTTACTCTTTTACCATACAATGGCCTTGCAAGATCTCTCTAAGTTGTTGAAAATGAGATCCTGGTTGTATTTGTTAATTGTTCATCTGCTTCAGGCTAATGATAATTGTTGTGCACTTAGATGTCTTATTTATAGCATGGAGTTCATTGGTCATGAACAAATTTACTCTTGCTATAAAATGACTTTTACAAGATTTATCTAAGTTGAAATTAAGATCCTTGTGATTTTTAGACGGTTGCTACTTGTCTTTAAAAAAAAATCCATCAATTTCTAGTCTACCTGCCTGCCTGTCATCATCAATCATGTTGCTAGTAAGATTGATCATGAATTTAGGATCTTATGATTGTTTGTTCCTACCATTTTGTTTAAGCAGTGTAGGTCTCTAGTTTCTTGAGGCCTTCGGTTTCAAAATTGTCAATTGTGCTTATTTGTTACAAGGCTATCTCTATTCATTTGTTATGTTCTTTGTGCTGATATGTTAGCAAAGGATCATTGCTCTTTTATGTAAAATAAATTTCAAAATTCATTCCTAATTCCAACCTGTCCCACATGTCTACTTGTTTGTTTCAATTCTTAAGTTCAATTATTTGTCAATGACTTTGCAGCCGATGGCCATCAAAGTGTGAGTAGAAGTAAATGGGTAAGCATTAGTCATAAGTGTAACATTAGATTTATCAGTTCATTGATTATCAATATCATATTCCTAAAAAGAGCACTAGTCTCCTTATTTGATTTGTGCAAATTTGCTAATTTTTCTTTATCTTATTCCTTGCACTTAACCATCCTAAATGAATTGTAAGTTAACTATACTCTAATTGATTAGACAATACATTACTACGCTTCTCCACAATAATATATCCCTTTTAAGTGTCTATTCAATGCTCCCAATACAATCATGCGTGTAGTCGGTTCCTTGGTATCAATATTTGCAGTAGTTAAATTTAGTTTATGTTTTTGCAGTTAACAACTCAAATATTAACTCAGTGCAAGGTTTTGTGCTCTGTTGATATATTGCTAATTGGCCTAGTTATTGATTCTTCATCATGTCAATGTCAATTTATCCAACTTATCTGATTAGGTAAGATACATACAATCATTCATTTTTTTATGGTCTTTGCAAGTTGTTTTCATTGTGTTTCCACATTAATCTCTCTGCTGTACAAGTCAAACAATTACTGTCTGATTTTTAGCTGAAGCAACTTCTGATAAACTTTTCCTATTTTGAGATTCTTCTGGATATGTTCAAAAATTTATTTCCAAACAGAAATGCTCAAAAAAATTCCCACAAATTATATCATTGTATGAAATTAAAGCTTAGCTTGTGTTAGTTCATAATGTTTAAGATCAAATTATAGTAGCTCATATATGGTGAAACTTGATGATAGTTGCATGATGATGTAAACAACCTTTGCTAACATCTTGCCATACCTAAGATTAGATCTAGGAGTCGTGTTTATTTTTATTAATCGTGTTTCAGATTGATCAAGTTGTTTAATGTTATTTAAAATTGTGTCTAATATTATACATGTTTTTGAACATATTCCACATGCGATCAGAAGTTTCTTCTTCCCTGGTGCTTTGCAATATGTATGAGGCTTTACTTGGAACATAAAACACCACAGTATGTTCATTGATTGGTTCTTTGTATCAGTGTGATGACTTTGATCTATAGTCTGTGTTTGTAGCACATGTTGGTAAGTAAAATACCTTCACCTATAGGAAGACACAAGAGTGAACTCTCTACCAAAGCCAAAAGATCTTTGCCTCAAGAACTTCTCTATGCCTATTCATCTGCATGAAAACAATTGGTTCATCATAATACGACTACTGAGAATAATGTTTCATAAGTTGTTAAGCGAATTGGGAAGTATCTTCTACTATGGATCTCCAAGTAACAAAGTATAATGCAACCCTTAACATACCTTTTATTGAAATATAGTAAAAGAAACTAAAGGGTGATTTAGATAAAGGATAGTCTTATTTAGGAAGTTCTTGTCAATTAGGAATTTCATATAAGAGTTTATTATATGCAATTTTGCTTATATTGTAAAAAACTGGTTTCATGATTTGAATCCGTGATATTAAAATCACACTGTAATAATTTTACCGTGGTACCAGCATGTCAAAGGCAATTTTGAATGAGTTATTTATCGTATTTCATGATTTTTTTTTCTAGATGCCCATTTGAAAGTTTAAATGATATCTTTGACAAAAAAAAAAAAATTTCCCAACGTGTGTTTTATATCTTGATATTTTCCAACCAAAATATCTTATGAAACCTTGAAGATTTAATGAATTTATTGATGTCCAATCAAAATCTATTAAAAAATTGACTCGGCCTTAAATTAGAAATTAAATTGCATTTGCACATCTATAGCTCCTTCACTTGTTGCCAAAGAACCCCAAACTCTATCCACGTGAGAATTATTTGATTTGGCCAACGGAGTGGGACCCGCTAAATCTACCAAATGGCCAATAAATTCCCCCTCCCCTACTTTTGTCACGTGGACAAATATTATTAGGCACAAATAAGAATTATTATTAAATCAATTAGGCTACGTACTTAGATTCTTATAGCCTGTGGGTCCGATATTTATAATTTATTTTTTAATTATAATATATTTATAATTTTTTTTTACATACATTTAAGGAATATTGGACTTCTAGATTATTCACTATAGGTATTTTTTGATTTATTTTGACGGCCAATAAGAAATTTTGGTAGGATCTAATCAAACACCTCAGGTCAACGATACCTAACTTGATTAATCTTGTATTTTTATATGATTCTTATAACCATCATAGCCTTGATTTAGAAACGATGCATCAAGGGTTGAATTGAAAATAAACTCATTTTTTTCAGATATATAAAGATCGATTCCTAACTTCGATAAATTAACGGATGAGTTTTTCTTAAAAAACAATTGATATAAGAACGTTAGGTTGATCGGTCATCTGCTACAAATATTTCCCGATTTATCTTAATGATCTATCAGATTTTTTATAGATCAGATTGATCATCTCTAAAATTAATCGATGTAAACTAAATACCTAATTCCAACAATAAAAAAAACTGAACTCGTAACTTGAATTAAGACACCTAATGAACTAACTAGATCTCATTGATTGCATTAGCTATTCCAAATTCATTGTAGTAATAAATTATCGAACAAGATCTCTCATATATATATATATACAGGATTGATATGCTGCGCGACTGTGCGCGCGCAGCATATCAATCGGCGTTTTTTAATTTTTTTATTAGTTTTTAAATTAAAAAATAATTAAAAAATTTTTTTATGATTTTATTTCTAGGGTTCAGGCTCTGGTTGTAGTATTAAAGCTTTTTTTTTTTTTTAGATTTTACCTATAGGGTTTAGGCTTTCCAATTAGGTTATAGTGTTTGGTTTAAAAAAAATATTAAAATAAAATTAATTTAAGTATTTATTGAGTATTGTAATATGTTAAGGGGATATATTAATATATTAGAAATTTATATAAGGAAATGTGAACATTCCTTGATCTTGGATCCGCCCCTGTATATATGATGTGTGTGTGGTTTAGTTCAATCGCACGAGTCAAGTTTCATTTGAACCTCACGAGGGAGCCAGACTAGCGCAACATAAGAGGTAAATCTTAGTTACCCTCCTCGTTAAGTTTGATTTGGTCCGTGTACTCGAACATTCCTTGATCTACTATGTCGATATACAATAATATGAGTGGGATCTAACTCCGTTCGAAACATCATAATCAAGAACTATATATATATATATATAGTGGTGAATCTAGAAATTCAAGTATGGAGGGACGATTTTTACACGGAATAAAGGACATTATCCTCTATCTCCACTAGTAAAATTTCATAATACTAGGGGTTCTGGATCCGCCCCTGTATATATGATGTGTGTGTGGTTTAGTTCAATCGCACGAGTCAAGTTTCATTTGAACCTCACGAGGGAGCCAGACTAGCGCAACATAAGAGGTAAATCTTAGTTACCCTCCTCGTTAAGTTTGATTTGTTCCGTGTATTGATTTTCGATTTAGAATTTAGCCAATGGAATCGTCTATGTTCAACCGAACAGCCATAATGAATTTCTAAGGGGGGTCGGGAAGGGTTGCGGACTAACAAATTAAGGGGGCGGAGTCTTTTTAGTCACTATAGACTGTAAAAGAGAGTACTTTACTCTTAGCTAGTGAATGCGATGGTCAACCGATCAACGGGCCGGGAAGAAGTTACCATTAAACATTTTGAACATACACACTACTCAAGCAAGACAACTCTTCTACATCAACCCAAAAGAAAAGGAAAAAAACAAGAAGCAAAAAAAACAGTGAAGAAAACTTAAATGTAAACAATTAAGTCTCATCACATCACGGTTAATTTATAGTCGACAACCGAGTGATTAGAGAGAGATAAATTACAGAGTTAACTTATATCCGATTGCTAAATATCTAGAGGAAGGAAGGAATTTTTTTTTCCATGAGAATATATATGTTGATCGAGAATTGATCTTTTATCATATTATGACACACTATCATTCTCAAGCCAATTAGACATCCCTATAACAAAAAAAAAAATCCTAGCTAATAAGGATCCTAATTAAATAAAATATTTACAATTTTTCAAACAAAGTGTTTATAAGAGCATCCATAGTAATTGAAATTTTAGGAGAGTTTTTTCATTAGGACATCTGTTTCACGTTAAAAGTAAAAAAAAAAAAAAATCATACATCTCTCAATTATCAAAAACCCTTTCAACAATTTTTTTTCATAAATTTCACACTTTTCATTATATATATGATCCGGTGATAAGGGTCTACCCCTCAGAGGGTCATGGCCATGGTGGAAGTCAAGGTCTAGGCGGTCAACGTCCATGTGTCGCTGGTCGGTTGGACAACTCACTCGCTCGACCGGTATAAAGAAGTACCGATCAAATATCACCATAGCTCGGCTAGACACCGAGCTTTCGATGCTCAAAACAAGACATACGCCGAGCGGTCAGCTCGCTCCGACTTACATTTAACCCTGGAACCGGTGAAAAGGGATCGCAACACAATGAAACTCGGACAGTGGAATGATTGGTCGAGCGACCACTCCGCTCGGCCAAAGGGCTAGACCACCCGAACGGCTAAGGGCTGGCCGAGCGGTTGTCTCGATCCGCCCACTAATAGACAAAAGGAGGATCAGTCGACATCCTCGTAGGAATTCGTGCCACCAACAAACGACATGGTTGACGGTATGGACGGGCAGAGAATCGTACGGCAGAAGCTTCTACTGTAATGTCAGAGATATGCTTGGGTCATTGAAGTATGGTGTCAGAGACACTTTCCTGACATGTCTTTTCAGGGTAAGCTTTGAGAAGCGTGCGCGCCTCGAGGAGCGTGCACGTCTCGAGGACCGTGCGCGCCTCGAGGTGCGTGCACGCCTCGAGGAGCGTGCACATGAGCCTTCGGAGCCCTATATAAAGGACCCCAAGTTTCGAGGAAGGTATGCACATTTTTTACTGTAGCTACTGTTACTCTTCTTCTCTGCTTCCTCGCTTATACACCGCCGGAGACTGACTTGAATATCGGAGGGCCATCGCTGGGGAACCCCTCCCTGACTTGGCACTGACGTTGCTATGGTTGCAGGTCTCTCTGACTCGGAGCCCACCAACAATCAACAGGAGCGCAACGTCCCCAAGCATCCATAACCTCGACTCTCGGACAGGATAATATATTTCTTATCTTTTCTTCATATTTCACCATTTATATAATTAAATTTTAAAAAAATATTAATTAAAAAATATTTTAATATTATATATATTTCTTATCTCATATTGGTCTGTTCTTTTTTTTTTTTTAACAAATATAAAAATTAAAAATTAATATAAAAAAAAAAAAATGGTGTGTCATGATACAAACTATATTACAAATAATTATATTGATTACCTACCCATAATTCTCTATTCAAACAAATGTGGCCAATGCCATATATATAAATTCTCAATGAATCCGTCCAATAACCCATTGGATTCCATCTCGAACTCATATGGCATAAAAAGCGATTCACTCGTCCTCAACACCTCCTCTAATTCGTCCCTAAATCAATACGGAAAAGATAAATCATGAGTGACAATTAGTCATTAAAACATGCAACAAGGCATGGGACAACACTTTCAAATAAGTAGTATCTATTATTAATATGACTCAAATTAAAACACAATTAATAAAAATACAATTTATAATTATTTTTTTATCAAGTTTTAATTTTGTTTTAACTAGTCCAAAATATATGAATTTCAACATGAGCTAACCGTTCACATGGACGGTCGGCCCGCAAATAGTTGACTAATATGACATATTCAATAGAGCTATTGGTATTAAGATGATTAATCAAGCTGGGTAACATTGAGTCTGGATGATTGATTCGGTCCCATAAAATTTTTTCACCTGCCGTAAGAATGAATAAATAAGGAGAGTAATTGGTATTAAGAGCGGTACAAAGAAGGCATTTAATGGAGATGCTGACATCATCTATTGGACTCTTATAACATGCTCTAACTTATACTTTAAATTTATCTAATCGATAAAAAAATATATTGGCTCAACATTTTTTTTCGGATATCTACATAATCAAGAGAAATAGATGAACACATAGGAATTAATTTCATCTCATTCCGAACTCTCTAGGTCCATTAACCGGCTTCGGATAATTTTTATTTTAAATTTTATTTTTTAAAAAATAGCAAATTTGCATTGGATTCTCGCTTTAGATTCGTTGCAAATGGGCTACTTTAAAAAAAAAAACTCAAAAATTATCCGAAGTCAATTAATTGACCTAAAGAGTTCGAAATGAGATGAAATCAGTTCTGATATATTCATATCATTATCCCGATTGTATAGATATCTTCAAAAAAAAAATTGACCTAATATATTTTTTTCAGTGATTTTTTCAATACTAATGTATCTGAAAAATATAATTCATATTTAAAAAAATCACAAATCAAAATATATTGAGTCAAATCTTTGTTTGAACGGATAGATATAATAAGGAGAAATATATAAATATATAGGAATTGGTTTAACCTCATTCCAAACTCTCTCGATCAATTAACCTACTTCAAGCTATTTTTCTTAAAATTAAAACTTTGCAATGAATCTATTTATTCGTTGCAAATTCATGATGAATCCATGTTTCATCGTAACTTCTTAATAATAATTCATGTAATAATATTTGCCTCGAATTCAATATTGTTGTAAAATCTACGATAAATTCTAGATTCGTTGTAAAATTTACGACGAATTTTAGATTCATTGTAAAATCTGCGACGAATTCCGTGTTCATTGCAAAATCGATGAAAAAATTACAACGAATGATTTATTCATCCCTGATTTTGCAACAAATATTTATTTTGAATTGCAACAAATTTAGTAATGAAATATTTTCCATTGTTGATTTGCCACAAAATATTTTTGTTGCTGATTGGCCATGAAATATTTACGTTGCTAAATTAGTTACTAAGTAGTAACAATTTATGTTTTTATTACAAAACTCGTCGGCCTTAAATGATTGGGTTTTTTAGTGCGAAGTGCCTATGGGATGAAAGTTTTTTTCCAGAGATAAGTATTAGTTTTTTTGTTTTTTTATTTTTGAAAAACGAAACGTAATCGTAACACTTGTGAATTGGGGGATTTATGGTTGAGAATAAGACTTGTCAAACTGAGTCAAAAACAACTTCATTACATGCATGCATATATATAAAAACAAATATTATTCGACCAATTAAAACAGCGTGCAATAGAGCTCACAGCGGTTCCAAAGGAGAGCTTGGCCTTGCGGCCATTGAGCAGGAGTTGCCAGAGCATCTAATAGGACAATGATATATATATATATTCAATCATAAAAAGTAGCACAATGATATATATATATATTCAATCATAAAAAGTTGAAGCTCACGTAGTCTAAAGAAAGCAAAACAATAATTTTCCTTAAAATATGTACAAGAAATAACGGGCAGGAGATTTATCTGATTTTTTTTTCTACGACAAATAGGATAGAGAAAGAACTCGTGGAAACGAGGCTATTCGAGGAATCTTCATAAATTCCAAGAATGATTGTTCGGGCTCTGGTGTTGAATAAGATTCATTGTAGGATCCAGCACCAGCTTGTGCATCGTCAGCACTGCCATCCTGATCATTCAGTTGGGCATTTATCGTCATACCGACCACTGTATCTTGCTGGAGCAGGCAGCAACGGGAATTGACCTTCGGGATGTTGGATTGTTCATCAGAAGCAGCAGAAGGAGGCTGGAAATCAAAGTCAAGGAGTTGTGATATAAAGTTCTCGTCGAATAGAGCGTCGCAAGGCAATGATGTGTTTCCTGAAGCCAGCTCCTCAACTTTAGTCGTAGATAAAGTTTAGTCCCAACAGTTTCTGGATGGATGAATTATTGAAAGGTGATACAGTTGGAGCTAATATTATTACCTAAGCATGGTGAAGGAGTGCATTGTGAATCAAAAGCAGGTGTCCTCCAGAAAGAATTTTGTGTTTCCGTCTTATTGGAGATTGATGATGTTGCACAAGGGGGACCAGGTTCGTAAAAGCCGGAGAAAGTGGTTTTAGTATCATCCTTAATAACATCATTGATATGACTTTTAAAATCACTTTGACCATCCAAAACTGAGTACTGAGGATCAAAGTAAGGCGATGCTAATAAAATATCCAAGTACTGAGGATCAAAGTAAGGTGATTCTAATATAATATCAGGTTGCTGACTAAATAGCGGATCAAAGTAAGGCGATTCTAATATAATATCAGGTTGCTGACTAAGTAGCGGATCAAAGTAAGGCGATTCTAATATAATATCAGGTTGTTGACTAAGTAGCGGATCAAAATAAGGCGATTCTAATATAATATCAGGTTGCTGATTAAGTAGTGGATCAAAGTAAGGTGATTCTAATATAATATCAGGTTGCTGACTAAGTAGCTTCAAATGAGGATCACAATTGATAAGTTTCTCAAAATTCTTGCTCAACGAGGTCTGGGGACATTGAAGTAGATGCCTCCTGCAACATACATTTGGTGAAAGTTACAATATAGACACAACCGAATATGTAAAATTTTGATTTATCTATGTTTCAAACAATTTGAGATAGGCAACAAACATATATATCTTCTAGCAAAATTTGTTATATCACATCAAGCTTAGTTTAAATAGGTCAAGGTAACATGCAGTCAGGTTATCACAAAGGATATGCTTTACATTGTAGATCATCATATAAAACTTAATATAATTAATAATATTCATAAAAAGGTATAGTTTAACTAATTTAATCAAATTTAAACAATTGACAAGAAGGAAGCAACTACAATATTCAAAAGGCAAAGGCTTACAATAGACTCCAAAAAAATATATACTGAAAATAAAATCTGATTATTTTTTATTGAAATACCAATAACAAGAAACCACAGATTAAATGATAATATCACTCCGAAAGCTTAGATTTTGTGTCAGCTTGCAACAAAAGAGGTGAATTTCATAAGATGCGGGAAAATATAATTTACATCTACCTGTGTATATGTGCTTGGCCATTGGTAAAATCCTGAGTTGCTTGCCACTGTATATGCTTCCTTGGTTGAGGATCAATCTCTCGGAAGAAAAGAGGTGGTCTTGCCAACTAATAAACAATTGCCAACATGTTACCAGTAAGAAATGACCAATATATACCAACACAAATTGAGAAAAAATAAATCTTACCACAATATCCAAAGCCCCATAGCCACTGTCAAAAAATACTGCCTTAATTGCAGTAATGTCGGACCAATGAAACTCAATCTTGCTCTTCACGCCACCTTCGAGAAATTCCCATAGAAGTTTACGTTTGGCGAAGTAACATTTTGCCATTAAATCTCCTTCATATCTAGTCACAAACTGTTTGCCAATAGAACATAGTGAACTTCTCCACAAAGTTAACCAATTTGGTAAAGGATTACTTGACAAAAACATATGAAAATTAGAATGCACTAGATCACCCATAAAGAATTCATGAAATGCACCTTCAAGGAAAAAAAAGATAATGACTCGAAATAAACTATGTTCCAATGGCAGATCCCTAGTTGATAATTGTAAGTGAAACTCAGAAATAAAGGCAAGTAAAATTGCTCATCATTTTTCTTTTTGGTGGACCGTATCACAGAAAGTTACAAACACAAATAGGAGGAAAAGGTTGAGAAGAAAAATTCTGCTAAAAACAGAAAGATTGAATAGATTGCAAATACAATAATATAAAACCAGAATAATGCATAGACAAAAACTTCCACAAGAACATACAAATAATAACAGCAAAGAGAGACGTATCATTTACGTAAACCATCAAATTTTTCCTTATAAAATCCTCACCTCCCATGTCCCAATCCTCAATAATGAGGCATTAAAATGTGAAGCTTTGATCTTGCTCAATGAGCTCGAAGAAGCTGAGTTTGATTTTACACCAACTTTCGAGCCCTTCGAGCTAGTGACGCATAAATTTTTACCTGCCTTTGACTGAGAAAGCATCATATGAATCGACGGACTCTTCCTGAGGCGAAGATCCAACGGTTCAGGTTCCCCAAGCAAATTGTTGTACACAGCCTGCAACAAGGTAGTATCAGGAGCTGGTATTACCTCTTTTCAAATGACACAGATCCATACTTAGAAAGTGTACCAAGATGCAAGGACAGATCTAGAAATAAGAGAAGGACAACGCTAAACTTTGAGTGTCGAAAAATGAATTAAGTATCAAATACAATTAAAAAAAAATAATTTTTTATGTCGAATTATAGATTATAAAATATAGTTTATTTTTTGAATTGGATTAGAGTATAGGACAATCCTATCTTTGCGCTAAAATGAGTAGAATATTTTTTTTCAATATATATATATATTATTTCACACCTAATGAGATTTATTTATTTTAATATATATAATTAATTTGAATTAATAATTTTTTCTTATTTATTCTTTTATATTCTACTCATATTTTTTACCTATATTTCATATTCTTTAAAAATTATTTTTGATAAATTTAATTGAGATTAAACGGATTATAAATAATATAGGATTGATTTATTTATATATTAGGATTTTTTAAAAGAAATTTTTTCATTAATATAATAAAAATATATAATTATAAAAAATCCTTTTTAGTAACGTTTTAAATTTAAAATAATAATAATAAAAATACTCGATTAAATTTAAATAAGATATGAGGTAGGAATAATTAATGCAAAATCTTTTTCATGCAAGATTTGATCGGGATAAATGAAAGCAAGATTTTTGTTTTTATTTTCTATGGCACTTTTTGTGATTTGAAATAGATGATTAAACATGTAAAAAAAAAAAATAGGCTAGGCTATAGCCCAGGACGAGCCTAAGGTAAATCCGTCTCTACCAAGATGGGGAAGGAAAGAAAAAGATCGGTCCTTTTGCACGAGATCATGAGAACCTAATCAAATTGATCGCTCAACGAGACAAAACATAATGAGAAGAGAAAGTGAGGGATCTACTTGCTCACTAGAAGTGCTCGTGTCCCTGGCCCTCTTGTTGAGACGTACGCGCTTCTCATACAAGGGCTCCTCCACTTCTAACTTCCCCGCCGGAGGAGGTGGAGCCGAGTGCGAGGTGGAATCAGCTCGGCGCTTGCTGGAAACCGAAGACCAATCCATTCCGCCGGAAGATATCCAAAGTAGGAACCTTAGAACGCCCAGTTCCGCTGCTTCTCCGCAGTTTTTACGCTTCGATAGCGTAGAGGTATTTCACAGAAGCAGACGTGGAGGGATTTGTTCGCGAGGAAGGTGGAACAATTTCACAGAAGACGTCGAAGGGATTCTTTAATAGGGAATATTTTTGACCGAATTTAGTAAGTTCTTCCCACGTGGCATATACATTGGCAGAGATATTTGGGAGAGATATATTTCTTTCTAAATATTTCCTAATTTTAAATATCTCGGTAGAAAAGGAATTTCTTTTAAATATTTCCTAATTTCAAATATTCTTTTTGGAATGATATATTTTTTAAAATATTTTCCAATTTTAAATATCCTATTGGAATGAAATATTATAGAGGAGATTTGAATGTATCTCTGTTCTAAAAAAAAAAAAAAACTTTAGATTTATATGGAATTTGAGATATTTAATAAGTGGTTAAGCCAATATTTAATTTATAAGATATTTAATTATAGAATTTGAGATATTTAAGAAGTGGGATATTTAATTGATAATGTAAATATAATTACCATAAAAAAATATCATTATTCTGTGTACAAGTTGGCGTCATTATGCGAAAAACCTAATAACTAACTTATATAACATATTATTTGATCAATCATGATTTTAACCTAATTAAATAATATTTTAACGAGCAGACTATATAACATTCATTGTATTTTAAATGAATAAAATCATGCAAATATAATTGATAGTAGAAGTTAAAGGGTAATTTTTATAAGAGAACTAAATGTAGAGGTATTTTGGGATTAGGGCATTTGACTTTTTTTTTTTAGAAAAATATACGTTAATATGACGTCTCTTAATTTGAAATGCCCTTTTAATTTTTATATAAAAAACTTTGCGTTGAACATAATTAACAAGTAAAATAATAAAAAGAGCACTTAATACTTGTCTATATATTATAATTTTATCCATGATACATAATTCATCCAAAATTGAACTTTGATTTAACATTATTTAAAAAAATCGATACGCGCAATATTTTATGATTAAAAACCTATCATATTTTCTATGTATTTTTAATGGAAGACTATATTTACAACCTTACAACCCCAACAGTTAGTAGTGGGTTGTGGCAGTTGCAATTGCAGAGTAGTTGCTTGTCACACCCCACAAACCCCATTACACTCCCTCATTCCAAGCTCTCTCGATCAATTAACCGACTTCAGGCTATTTTTCTTAAAATTAAAACTTTGCAATGAATCCGAGATTCATCGCAAATTTGCAATGATCCTGAGATTCGTCGCAAATTTGCAATGAATCTGTTTATTCGTTGCAAATTCGTGATGAATCCCTGTTTCATCGCAACTACTTAATAATAAATCATATAACAATATTTGCAATGAATTCAATATTGTTGTAAAATCTACGATGAATTCTAGATTCGTTGCAAAATTTGCGACGAATTTTAGATTCATTGCAAAATCTACGACGAATTCCGTGTTCATTGCAAAATCGATGAAAAAATTACAACCAATGATTTATTCATCCCTGATTTTACAACAAATATTTATTTTTATCGTTGAATTGCAACAAATTTAGTAATGAAATATTTTTCATTGTTGATTAGCCATAAAATATTTTTGTTGCTGATTAGCCATGAGATATTTACGTTGCTAAATTAGTTACTAAGTAGTAACAATTTATGTTTTTTTTACAAAACTCGTCAAGTTTTCGACCTTAAATGATTGGGTTTTTTAGTGCGAAGTGCTTATGGGATGAAAGTTTTTTTTCCAGAGATAAGTATTCGTTAAAAATCAATTCTCTACTTTATTATAATAAATTTATCCTCTTCTAGTTAATTGGGTAGCCCGTATGGTTGATGGGAGTTGTGGATGTGGATGCAAAAGTAACTTGTGGAGAAAATAATTTGGTTGGATATGAAAAGACATTGATGTCAATTAATTATAGTACGGAGAAATTCTTATTTTTATATAAAAAGGAAAAGATTTGACAAAAATAAGTTAACGTCCATCCATTGGAGACTAATAAATTAATATGGACTAAAGTGAATGGTTAACTAATGGTATAAATACATATTTTAAAACACTATTAAGCTAATGATTGATTAACCATCTCTATTTGATATATATATATAGGCATACAAAGAATAATAGTTAGCATACCTTCATATGAACCGAGTTTGCACACCTTCATACATATATATGCGGTAGTAGGTGGCATCTAACATGGATATCTAATATAGCTTAAATTTATTTTTTTAATTTCTTTTATCTATGTATAACAATTCTGTCCTCTCTTTTTTAAAGTACCACTTTGGTGTCGTGGATCCTTTGGTCAATGTCAAACTCTTTAGAGTCCTAAGACCGTCTCTAACTTACATCATCAAATTTGATGTAATTTTCACACTAAAATAGTGTAATTTCAACACCAAACATTATTTTAACTCCAACCCATTATCACCATATCACACAAAAAAGGAATATTCTTTAGAATATTCTATTATTCTTATTAATTTTTTTATATGATAATTATTATATTTAAAATTAATACTTCTTAATATTTGATATTTTAAAATTTTTAAAATTCAGTATCCAACTAATTTATATATATATATAATTTTTATTTTTAATTTTATTATATAATTACTCATGCATAAATATATTTTAAAAATATTATAAAATCACACACAATTAGGATAAAATGTTAGGGTATTACTAAATGGCCAGAATCTGGCCAGCTAGAATATATGCATGGGTATTTTAGTAATTTCATATGACCACATTAATTATATGCATGTCCATGCATGCATTTTAATTGGGAGATAGAGATTTCTAGCTGGCCAGATTCTGGCCAGCAAGATTTACTCAAAATGTTATAATATTATTAAAATAATTTTAAGTTTATGTGTGGCTTATTAGTATCGTTTGTACCATGTACTTGTTTGTTAAGCTTAGTTAATTATGTTTTTAAGTTTGTATTAGTAATATTTTAATTTAATGTCATTACTTTTTTATTTTGTATGTCAATGTAATGAGTAATGTATTGTATATTTATGCATATCAAAAATTTTAATATTTTATTGTATTATGTTTATGAAATTAGTAATAATTTATAAATGTAATTATAATTAAAATATATTAAATAAAATTAAAATAATAATTTTAATAAATTAAATATTTACAAATATACATAATAAAATTTAAATATGCTATTAAATACACTTAATTTAAATTTATAATAAATAATAATTACATTTAATTATACTATAAATAAAGATAAAGAAAAGAATTATTATTAATTAATTACATTTCATCTTATAATAATATAATAAAAAAAATTCTCTCCATCACCAAATATGGTTATGTGGTGTTGCACTATTCACATCACCATATTTGGTGTGGGTTTTGGTGTATGGGTTGTAACAATTTAGTGTTAAATTGACACCAAATTTGGTGTTTTAGTGATGGATTGAAGATGCCCTGAGGGTATTGTGGGTTTTTTTTTAAAAAAAAACTTATAAAAATATTAGTTTATGATATTGAAAGGAAAAGCATTATTTATACGAGTTCCCACCCTATTAATTCATTCATACATTCTTAATAATCATGAACAATAAATAATATTTGAAAGGGAGCAGACAATTGTAAGCTCGAGCTAGCGCTTCATCAATCAATTCGGAGCATAGATGATCAATGGGCTCGTCACCACATGTTTACAATCATCGGAAATCCAAGTCAACATTCACTCCACAAATTTAATATCGGAAGTGGGAGGTCCGCCAGAGCCCCATTCCGCGCTCACGGTGAACGACTTCTACTCGTTCAGCTCAGTGAACGTCAACGTCTTGGGGGTGACAGTAGCCAACACGAAAGTCTTTGATATGGTCACCGATACCGTGTACCTCAATCTCGCCGGTCCCACGTTCGGGACCGTCCGGCTTACCTTGGTCGTCGCCTTGGTTTTTGGGGCCAGCATAATCGATGGGTAGTTGAGCTCTTCTTCCCTCATTCTCTTCGAGCAGTCCACGACTCCGTGCGCTATAATTCTAACTCTTTTTTTCCCGAATTTACCGCAGATGTAGGAGATGTAGTCTTCGTCGGTGATGTCATAAATAAGTCCAGGATTAGCAACTTTGTTAGGGTTGACGTGTCATGCGCCCTTGGTGAAATAGAGTGCCGGTTCTAGTAACTCGTCAAACATGTTAGCATCTGCCGTAGTGAGCTAGGATCGCCGACTTGATAGCTGCCGGTGACTAAGTAGGGTGTGTGGCTTTAAGAGCGCAGCAACACCACTGAGGTGAGGCATCGATGTGGATGTGCCAGATTTGATAGCATACTCCGGAGTGTCACTGGAAGGAATCCAAGCCGTCACGATGTCAAGGCCAGGGCCGGAGATGTCTGGCTTGAGGATTCTCGACGTTGTTCGAGACAACCCCCGGGAGGAGAAGAAAGCCACGACGGGGGAGGGGGATATGCCCAGATTCGTCGTTCCGTTAAAGATGATCGACGCAGAGTGGTTGGAAGCTGAGATTAAATACAATATGAGGTCGGAGCCATCTTGGGAGGTGAGCCATATTCCAAGGAAGTTCAGCTCCGTCATCAGAATGGTGGTGGCCTCGACTTTAGGGGAAATGAAGATTAATGCCCTGGCGCCATGTGACTTGATGAATGCCGCCACATCTTTTGGAAATTCGCCGTCGGCCTCACAGACCCAGATGCTACCCCTGTGACTATCATCGGGTGGATCCATGTCGCAAGCCCTTGACTCGGTAGAGTAGTAGAGGGGAAGAGAGTTTTTAGTGAAGTTGCAGGGCTGGTCGAGAGACACTCCGAGAATCACCTTCCCGTTGGGAAGCTTCACGGAGGCCCTAAAGCTTCGGTCGATGCTGCTGGCCGCAACGGTGAGGACCCACGGTGCCTCATTGGAGAGGGTGAAGTTGTCAGGTCCATCGTTGCCTGCACCGCAGCTGACGAAGATCCCCTTCCTGGCCGCGGCGAACGAACCGATGGCGATGAGATCTTGGTCCAGTGCCGAGCCGCCGCCAATCGAGATAGAGAAGATGTCGACGCCGTCCTTGATACCTGCGTCCAATCCCGCGAGGATGTCGCTGACATTGCAGCCGTCTCTATGGCAAACCTGGTAGATGGCGAGGTGAGCCCGAGGGGCCATCCCAGCGGCCGTGCCATTGGCCATAAGCCGAAGTAGCTCGCATTGCGGACGAAGTTACCTGCGACAGTGGAGGATGTGCAGGTCCCATGCCCGTACTCGCTTCCGTAAGCTGCGGCTCAATGGGCTCCTCGACTTGAATAATGTAACGGCTTGCAGAAGAAGAAGAAGAAGAATAGACAAGGAAGGGATTCGAGAATAAGGCGAGGAGAAGAAAGATCAGCCATGGCATAAGATCCATGTAGAAAATCTAAATTGCTATATCTTCCGAGAAAGATCATCCGTACTAGCTATATATATAGAAGGCCGTACGCTACCAAATATGGAAAACATATGTCATTCAAATACAATAGTTGGTCCGTTGTAAAATCTACTAAATATATATATCGTATTTATATGATTATTATATAATATATATCATAATTACATTCACATTTGGTGCGTCGATTCTAAAACTCTCTTGCTGGCTTGCTGCATTTGGAGAAATAAAACCACGCGTGTAACATTCAAAATTAAAAGGCAGAGAGCGAGTTTCTATTAAAAACAAAACCACGCGGTCCAGCCATATATATATATCACTTGGCTACAATAGATTCACATTAAAATTAAAATAAAATGAATTATTGAAGGTGGATTTAAGATATTTGTAATAAATTAACGATTTAATTTTTCTATTGTTGTTTAGTAAGTAGCTAGTAATTTTTATTGGTTATTGCCCAGTTAAGGAATAAAAAATCAAGTAACATAATAATAAACCCCCTTTCTTAATTATTAGAATTATTTTCAAAAAAAATTAAGAAAAGATTAAAAAAATAATTACATCATATATTTCTTGATGCATCTGCCTAACGGATTGGGAGACGCCTCAATGACCATACTCTTCCACACACATATATATATATATAAAGCGCGAACTCTTCCTCAAACTTCTACTTCTAGAGTGCTATTTATAGCATTCTAAGAAAAAAAAGTTATTGTTACTGACGTGACATTGGAGCCACCTCAGATCACTTGGAGGCACGCCTCCAGTTGGATAAAACTTTATCCTTAATGCAACAACAGTATAACAATTAATGTTCAATGGAGGCGCCTCAGATCATCTGAAGACGCCTTGACTATTGTTCATCCGAGGTGCCTCCAGTCGACTGAGACGCCTCTGTTCCCTTTTATAGTCGTTCCTTTGTTAGACATCTGAGGCTCCTCCAATCTAATCTGAGATGTTTCGAACACTATTCATCTAAATGGTCAATCTCAGCATTGACTATTATTTTCCTCACACTCGCTTAGATGATGCTCCAACCGTCCAAAGTTTAGCTCATCTGAACACAACTCCGGCCTTCTCCTTAAGCATACTTCCTCCCAGCTTTTCATCCCACGAACACTCTGCGTGCATCCTTCTCGCTCCACCGATGCACTCTTCCGTAGCTCCTAGTCCCTTGAATGCATCGAGTCCATCGACTCGCTTCTCATGTCATTCTTCTTGCTCTCTATGTCTTCGATCGACTTATTGTGTTCTTAAGTCCCTATACACTCATACAAAAGACATCAAATATACATGGTCTAAATTAACTATGTTGATCACATCAAAACTATCACAGGGTACTTACACTTTTTCATTTTGGTTCTAGTTTATTAACATCTCCCATGGGTTGTACCTTCTTCCATATGAAGTCTCCCACCTGAAAAGAGCACGGGATGGCTTTCTTGTTGTATGCCTAGCGCATGTGTTATCGATAAGCTTTAAGACGTGTCTTTGCTTTTTCTCTGGTTTTAGTAACAAAATCCAACTCCATGAATCTTTTATCTGCATTTTTTGCTTCATCTTCATAATCTTGTATGCGAGTAGATGTAATGCCAATCTTGATAGGGACTACTGCCTTTTCTCCGTAAACTAAATGAAAATGAGTCATTTTTGTGCTATCGCAAGGGGTTGTTCTATAAGCCCAGAGGATGCTTGTGAGTTCTTCTACCCAACTGCCTATGATATAAATCCAATTTGGTTTTTAGTACTTAGATCAATTTTGGATTGACCACCTTTGTTTGACCATTACTTTAAGGATAATAAATGGAGGCAAAAGCTTGTTGAATGCCAACGTTTTGACACCAGTTCTTCAACTCTTAGCTTTGAAATTGCCTGTCATTATCTGATAGAAGTTTACGAGGGATACCAAACCGACAGACTATGTTCTGCCACAAGGACTTTAGAAGCACCTTTTCTATAATTTGGGACAAGGGCTTAGCCTCCACCCATTTTGAGAAGTAGTCTACTACAACTAAAAGGAACTAATTGACTTGTCAGAACTTCCTTTACTTAGTATCCGATCAACCTTGACTTGTGAGAAGGTTACCATTACCTAGCATAGAGTAAACCTTGATCTGTTATAACTTCTCATTTTATGTCTACATTCAATGAATTTTGATTTGGCAGAACTTCTCTATTGCAAATTATTTGATTCTCCTTGATCTATTTGAACTTTTCTCATTATCAAGTATTCGATCAATCTGAACTCACTTAGACTACGCGTCTGATGTTAAGTGTTTAATTCTCCATGACTTACTTAAACTTCAGTTCTTATGATAACTCTATGTTGGACTTTCAATCGCCAAATATTCAATTAATTGTGGCCTAGTTATGTTTCTTTATTATCAAACATTTGATCAACCATGACCTGTTGAACCATTGGGAATTGATAGAGGAAGGTGAATATCGATCGCACTTTTTTGTTTTTCGTGTTGTGTTTGTTCTTTCTACAAAATTAGTTGCAGAGGAAATAAAATAACTTAAATAATAAAGATAAGAGTGCACACCGGATTTACTTGGTTCACAACCTCCAAGGTTGTTAGTCTAAGGCATATGCACAAGATATGCATATTCACTAGTGTTCCCTTTTTTGGATGACTTCTAGAGGCAGAGAAGCCTTCTTAAAAGTTTGATTACACAAGAAAAAGTATTAAGATAAATAAAGCACGTATAAATAAATACAAACAAACTCACCATGAACAGTGTCAAAGTCTTGAATATCTCTCACTCCTCCTAACGCTTACCTGGCCACACGAGCCAAACTTAAAAACTCTTTATGAACAAAGAGGAAGAAGGTGAGTAGTCTTCTGCCTTCGTCCCCCTTTTAAAGAGTTGAATCAATCCATATTTGATCGACTGAAAACCTTATCCTGTCGATTGAACCTGGTCAAACCTGATACTCACAACTGAGCCCTTTGTGATCTAGACTGAGCCACGCCATCTCGTTGTTATCATGTTTATCGATCAACTGAAAACCTTTTGGTCAATTAAACCAATCCACATTACTGAACCTATTGGTCCCAGTGCGGTCGACAAAAAAGGAAGAGAGGGGGTGAATTGCGTGCAAGTTAGAATTTTAAAAACTTCTATTACTTTTCAGCGGCGTTAGTTAAACAAGTAATAAAAGTATAAAAAAGAAAGTAAGGGACACAGAATTTACTTGGTTTGCAACCAGGGTGGTTGATAATCCAAGGCAGAATTGTGCTCACTAAAAGTCTCCTTTCTTGGAGATGGAGAAGCCCCTTGCACCATTGAAACCACAAACAATTAAAAACAAAGATTACAAAAGTTAAAGCAAGTGTGTTATATCAAATGAAGGTGATCAACACTCTATTTATAGTCAACTGGTCAAAATAACCATTTTGATGACGTGGCACTCTCGGGCATCTTGACCCAATTTATGTGGCCCCAGCGGTGCAAGTCTATCTGCTTTGCAACAGCTTGAGAATAAAATTTTATCCCTTCTCGGGCACCTAGACTGGTCCGGGCGCATGGAGTGTCGCTGAAGTGGACCCAAGCCTTATCCACGCTGCAACAGCTCGGCGAGCCACCTGATCGGAACTAGAGTGGTTCAGGCACCTAGAGTTCAGGTGCTTGGACTTGCCTAGGTGCTTGGACAAGTCAACTTTTGTGTTGACTTGTCCGACTTCTACTCCGATCGCTTTGGGTGATTTCTCCAGCCATCTAGAGTCGAGCTCACCCGAACCCAATTCTAGCATTGTCTCTTCGGACAATCTTCCACTCTGGTTTGTCGTCCATCGAAAGCGTCGTGCACGTCCTTCTCGCTCCACCGGCGTACTCTTCGACAACCTCTCATCCCTCGGATGCACTAAGCCTGTCGATTCGCTTTCCGTGCAATCCTTCTTGTTTGTCGCATCTTTCACTCAACTTCTTTTGTTCATAAGTCCCTGCACACTTAGACACAAGACATAAAAAATGCATAACCTAACTTAACCCAATTGATCACATCAAAACTTACCCATGATACTTACAGAACCAAGTTCGGACTCACATCCGGTCAATCAGCCCAACTAGTCGACCATATCATTTTTCGATCAACCAAACCGATTTAGGTCAAGTTCGACCAGGGTCAAGTCAGCTTCACTCTGGACTTGATTTGGCAACGTTTGATTATGTGCGACTGCATTTTGTCTTGCTTCCTGCTCCAAATTTCTACAAGACAAGCATACAAGCAACCAAACACACAAGCCTAATCTTGTAGTCTACCTGACTAGATTGGTTTACATAGTTCTTGCTTAGATGTCACTCCTCCAAGACTTTTTTAAGCTATTTAGGGTTCACTCTCTTAGGATATTTTCGTTTGTCAGGCATCCAATTACCCTTGATTTGCTTGAATTGTTTCTTTACCTAATATTCAGTTCTCTTAACCTGGTAGAACTTTCTCTTGCCAAGCATCCAGTCACTTTTGATCTGCTTAGACTTTTCACTTGCCACATATCCAGTCAATCTTAACCTATCTGAACTTGTCATTTGTTAGTTATTTGGTCAATCTGACTACATTTTACCTTTGCTAGTCATCCAATTAACCTTTGACTTGACTAGACTACTCATATCTTATCATATTTGGATCAACCTTTAGTCACCCTTGATCAAACATAAATTGAAACTTTGGAGATTGATAGCACCTACCATCTCTTCCTTTATTGATATTTGCCAAATTAAGAGGATATTAATTTTTCTAACTTAAACATTCCTCTTATCCTTGCACGCAGAAAAAGGAAAAAAAAAAAAGCAATTACCTAAGGTCCTTCTTAGATTTTGCGTCAACAATATTTTTCCTTAATCAAAATTTCCAACTATACCTTTGAAAGGCCATTGTTTTTTCTGTGAAAATATTAACTTTTAACACTTTGAAAAAAAATTCTTTAACAGTTAAAATTTTATAAGAATTTTTAGGTGCATGATTTTTAAAGATCTTTTGTAATGTTAGTTTTCAAAGTTTTAATTTTGAAATTTTCAAGTAAATTTCAAATAACTTTTACAAAATATTTCAAACGAATAAGAAGTTTTAAAAAAAATTAAAACATTTTTCAAAGACTTTAAAATACTTCGAAGTATTTTTTAAAAAACATTTCATGTGATTTTTAAAATATTTTCAAAAAAATTCTAAATGTTTTTCAAAAACTTTGCAAGTGAATGGATTTTCAAAAAATTTCAAACTATTTTTATAAAGGAGTTTTTAAGTATAAAAATATTTTTAAAACTCCTTTTGAATTTTCATTCAATTAGTGTCTCTTTTTAATTCGACGTTCCTTTAGGACATCCTTATTGACCATAAGAAAGATATATCTATGTGTCTTAGGGGACTAGGAGTTTAACATTGACCAAAGGATCTAGACTCTAAGTCTTAAATAATTTCAAGAAAATATTTCTATAATTTATAGATTTTTAAAACCTTTTTCAAAAATAATTTTAGTTTAATTGTGTTTATCATCTCACTCGTTCTATGTCTTGGTTCAGACAATACATGTTGACCTTATTAGTTCTATGAGATGTTTTTGCAATTTTATCTAATTAATTTTAATTTTAAATTTAGGAAGGTTGTTTGACCTTGAGTTAAATTCAAATTTAACCGAATCAATTGAATAAACATTTTTAAAATTAGTTTTCAGGTCACGACGAAATATAGGAGTCTTCTTAATCAGATCAACGATCACATCGTTAGACAAAACCTTTTTTGGAAATTACATACTCAATTTATTGAAAAATCTTGATGTAACTTGTTTAGGTTGAATTAATTAGCTTCATCAATTCTACTTAATTAGGTGAGGTAAGATGGATGTGTCTTATCCAAGCTAAATGCTTCCTATCCCTAATGTACTGTTTTTTATTCACTTGGAAATGGAACATTTAGTATTTCCAAAACTCAATTTTGATTAGTATGAATTCCTTTGACACACTCTATACAAATATTAAAGCCTGACAAATCAAGAAAATCTAGAATTACTTGTAACCTTGCGACCCAACCAAAATAAGGATCTCTATTATTATGTTCCATATAAGCTTAATTAATCATTAATGGATATAAACTGAAATATGAAATATGGATGTCCATTATTCTTATCAAATGGAAACCAAATAACAACAACAGAACAATAGTGTATTTACCTTTCCTATTATTTTATTTAATAAATAATAATTCATCTTGAAAACTCTAAATAAAAATTCCAAATCCATTTAATGTATGTTTTGGTGATCTAAAAATGAATAAGAAATCATAATATTAATTATTTAATACCACATTGGGTAAATATAGCTAAAATCACATTATAGTTACTAATTGAGTCATTCATCCTAAACTATTAGGATTCAATCAAAATCTTAGGAAAGATTTGATAAAGATCATAAATTTAAAAGAATGTAGGATATCATCATTAGCATAAAGTATTTTTAAAAATATTAATTTAATCAATTTAATGGGTTCAATTTTGGTTTTAAAAATCAAACTTTAGTTAAACCGATTAAATCGATATTATGGATTGAACTGAACTAAATCAGAACTAAGCCAAACCAAACTAGAACCAAACTAATATTATGAATTGAACTAAACCAAATGTAATCAAACCAAACTAAACCAAATTAAATCAGAACCAAACCAAACTAAAACATTTAGTTATTTCGGTCTAAAATCGAATTAACCGATATTTTATCGGTTAGGTCAGTTCAGTTTTTTTTAAAAGTTCGGTCAATTTGGAAAAAAAAAAAAAACATCGATCAGTTCAATTTTCAATTTAATCGGTTCGATCTGTTCGATTTAAACTGATTACTCACCCCTAACTATCACAGAGCGGTGGTGGATATGAAAACACTGGTGGTGGAAGCTACGATCCGATTAGTGGCGGCAGCAAAAACTTGGGGAGGTGCTTGGGGGCCTTTGACACCTCGTCGGGAGGCGGTGATCGTAGGGGGTGGAGGTGGCAATGGCAGTGGAATCGGATTAATCCTGGGCAACTTAGCGGAGGCACTTGGGGCCTTCAACACCTCCTCGCGGAGTAGGATCGCCGGGGTGGGGAAGGCAGGGACAGCGGAATCATTGGCCCCAAAATCTTTGGCGATTGTCTGGCAGCGCAGGAGGCGGCGATAACCATTATAACCATGCCATCAACGAGAGTCATTGAACCTGAACATGAAGTTGAAGATTGGTATAAAAAAAAAAAAAGAAGAGAGTTTATAGTGGAGATTTGAGGAACGGAAGATGCAAAGGCATGTGAACGGTTAGGTATTATTAAAATTCATATACTTTGGACTAGATAAAACAAAATTAAAACTTCATAAAATAAGAATAGCTACTATATATATATATATTAAAATGGCAAACCCATGCATAAATATATATGCTCTATCTATGTTTTATTTTATATTACCGACGGGACTGTGCAACGTCATGTCATTCAGACTCAAGAACCCAGAGCCATTTACCAGAGGCTGATGAACAAGGTATTCCGATGGTAGATCGGCTGTAATATGCAGGTATACATTGACGACATATTAATTAAATCTCTCTGAGCTGTTGACCTCTGTACATATATCAACGAGACCTGTCGAACGCTGAGGACCTATGGAATAAAGTTGAACTCGAGTAAGTGTCTGTTCGGCGTGAAGAGTGACCGCTTCCTGGGCTACATCATCACCGAGCGGGGCATTGAAGCCAATCCAGACAAGGTCAAAGCTTTTCAAGACATGTCACCGCCTTGGAACTCGAAGGAAGCTCAACGGTTGACCGGTCTTACAGCGCTGTCCAGATTCATATCCAAATCGTCCGACCGGAGCCTGCCGTTCTTCATGGTGCTTCGCCAAGTCACAAAATTCCAGTAGGACGCCAAGTGCGATCGAGCATTGGAAGAGTTGAAGCAATATCTGAACTCCTTGCCTGTATTGGCCAAGTTGGTTGTGGGTGAGCCACTTTGGATTTATCTGTCATCCAATGAACAGGATCGGGTCTGGTTAGGCAGAACAGCCAAGATCAGCAGCATGTATATTTTTTGAGTCATATATTGAAGGATGTAGAGTCTCGCTCACCGGTCTTGAAAAATTAGTGTATGCTTTGATTCTCGCCGCTAGAGACTTTGTCCGTACTTCCTAACACACATAATCATCGTGCTAACTAACAGTGCCTTGGGATGAGTCCTCCTCAACCCCGAAGCATCAGGAAGGCTAATCAAATGGATGACCGAGCTAAGCGAATTCGGCATTCAATAGCAGCCTCGAGCGGCGATTAAGGCTCAGGCCTTGGCAGATTTCGTCATAGAGGTCCAAAGTGGCGAGCCAGAGGCAACATGGAAGATATACGTTGACGGCTCGTCCACTCGGCAAGGCAGTCGAATTAGCATACTACTTATCTCACCACTGGAAGACCGGATGCAGCTTTCTGTTCGGCTGGATTATAGAGCCACTAATAACGAAGCAGAGTATGAGGCACTGATAATCGGCCTGCAGGCAGCTCGGCATGTGGGAGCCGTGAAAGTCCTCATCTACTCGAACTCTCAGTTGGCCGCTCAACAGCTATCCGGGATGTTCGAGATAAGCAAACCCTGACTCAGGCCTTCGAGAAGCTGAAGACGAACTTCCAGGATGTCATCATACAAGAGATCCCCCCCCCCCCATCGGAGAACCAGGCGACAAACGAGTTGGCAAAAATAGCCAGTTCGTTATTGCCAATCGTCCAGGGGCGGATGTACCGGGGGGCGGTATCGACCGTCGCCCCCACTTGCCGGCGGAACCAAAAAAAAAAATCAGGGATAATTCTCCTTCCTCTTTACTTAAGACAACCTTGTTGTGGATAATTCTGATTTCCATTGCTACAAGTTGACTATCTTCGTTCTTCACTCGCAGCAGCCAGCAGTCGGAGAAAAAACACGGTTGGCGGAGTCGCGGAGAAAACGAAGAGTCGAAGTCTCGAAGAGACGAAGACCCATTCATGTTTTTAATTGTGAACCACGTGTCCACGTTGACACAATGGCACGTTTCCAAATAAAGATTTACTTTTTATATTTTTCCAATTGCTTTATTCAATTTAATTGTGAACCACGTGTCCAATTGTTTTTTTAATTGTGAACCAATTTCCTTGCCCTCCTCCGTTTTTTGGTTTCCGCCGCTCACAAACTTGCCCTTTGTTTTTTCTCTCTGTCGAGCGCCGACCAAAGCGGCAAAGTCTTGCTCCCAAAGGTTTTTTTTTCTCTCTGCCGAGTGCCGATCAAAGCGGCAAATCGCCAACGCCCAAAGATGAAGCCTTCAGCCTTCAGGTAAGTGGATTACTGAATTTTATTTTATTTTATTTTTTTAATAATTGTTTGATTGTTTCTTAATTATAATGTATGATACAATTAATAATTTAAATTTTTGATAGTTTAAATGTTTAGTTGCTTTTTATATTCGATTGTTGGTAATTGAAAATTTAGATTTTGCATATTTAATGGTTGGATAATTTGTAATTTAGTTTTTGTATAAACTCTGAATATGTAATTAGTTTTTTTTATTAGCTGTTAGTTAATTGTAATTTGTGAATATTGATAATTTATGCTAAATTAATTTTATTTTTTTAAAAGAATTGTTGATGAATGATGTTAAATAATTTATTTGTGTTATGGTTAAATTGTTCACATTACTTTATGTTGATAATTTTTTCCCATACATTATAATTTGTAGAAAATGTTGAAATATTTTGCAAAGAGACCTAGGAGTTCAATTGAATTGTCTAGTGTTCTGGATGAAGAGTCTACCACTGCACCACAACCACCACCACCTCCTCATCCGCAAATTTTATTTGAAAATATTGAAAATCTGAGTAATGAAGTAGAAATTGTTGCTGATCCTGGTTTACGAAAATTGAATGAAGAGTATGATGTTGGTGCTAGAGATCGTATTCGAAAAGAATATGTTGCTATGGGCCCTTGTCAACCTTGAGGCCATAATTTTCCAAGAAAAAAAATGGGTAAAGACAATAGATGTTTCAGAGAGGTTTGGTTTAATGACCATGATTGGTTGGAGTATAGTGTTTCAAAGGATGCAAACTTTTGTTTCTGGCATTATCTTTTTAGACCTAGTAATATAGGGTTTGGAGGAGATGATGTGTTTACGAGATCTGGTTTCATAAATTGGAAAAAAAATAATTGAAAAATTCAATGAGCATGTAGGTGGAGTTGGTAGTGCGCACAATGAGGCAAGAATATAGTTTGAGGCTTTCAAGAATCAAAGACAAAGTGTGAAGTATTCATTTTCATCGGGGAAACATGAGCTTGAAGTTGCTTATCGCAAACGCTTGACTTCCATTTTAAAAGTAATTCGATTTTTGTTGTTACAAAGATTGCCTTTTTGGGGACATGATGAGTCTTCGACATCATCCAATAGAGGAAATTTTTTAGAATTGCTCAAATGGTATAGCTCAAAGTGTCCAGAAGTTGCGGCAGTTGTTGGAATGAATGCACCTGGAAATAATCAAATGATTGCCCCAAAAATTCAAAAGCAATTGGTGAATGCTTGTGCAGTTGAGACCACAAATGATATTCTAGCTGATCTTGGAGATAGGTGGTTCACTTTACTACTTGATGAGGCTCGTGACTGTTCAGTGAAAGAGAAAATGGCAGTTGTTATTAGATATGTGAACAAACATGGAGAGATGATTAAACGATTTATGGTTGTAGTTCATGTTGCAACAACTACAGCTGCTTGTTTTAAGGAGGCACGACTTTTTATTTGCTAAGTATGATTTGTCAGTTGTGAGATTGAGGGGTCAAGGATATGATGGTGCTTCAAATATGTCTGGAGAATTTAATGGCTTAAAGTCACTAATAATGAAAGAAAATTTGTATGCATTGTATGTTCATTGTTTTGCTCATCAACTCTAGCTAGTGGTTGTAGTTGTTGCTCAAGCAAATCAATATGTTTGTGATTTCATATGGATTGTTGGTTCGATTGTGAACACATCTGCATCATCTTGCAAAAGGGCCGACAAACTTCGACAACTTGAACATGACAGAAAAGTTAAACTTCTTGAAAGAGGAGAGATTAGTTCTGGTAAAGAACTAAACCAAGAAACTAGTCTAGCTAGACCTGGAGATACACGATGGGGGTTTCATCATTCAACTTTATGTAGTATTGAACAAATGTGGCCATCTGTTATAGAGGTTCTTCAAAATTTGATTGATGATGGTGATCATTCTTCTAAGGATTTAAGTAGAACTTTGGTTGAAAGAATGGAGAGTTATGAATTTGTGTTTATTCTACTATTGATGAAACGTATATTGGCAATCACAAATCATTTGTCAACCGTTCTACAAGAGAAAGATCAAAATATTGTGAATGTGATGCATTTGATCAATAATGTGAAATGCAAATTCCAAAAATTGAGAAATTCTGGATAGGATATTTTACTTGAGGATGTGAAGAAGTTTTGTAACACTCATTCCATTGAAATAATTAATATGACAGATAACATCAATAGTCGTAGTCGTTTGAAGAGAGATGGAAAAAATGTTAATTTTTATCACTACTACCCTGTTGAAATCTTTTGTGAGGTAACTTCATAATTCTTTTTTTGTTTGCCATCAATTAAATTCTTTTAAACAGTAACATATTTATTAATTTTTACTTTTGTTGTTTGATTTTTAAATTGTAGGTTATCGATATTATTCTACAGGAGATGGATAGTCATTTCTCTGAAACAACTACAGATTTGTTGATTTATATGTCATGCCTTGATCCTAGGAACTCGTTCTCTAGATTTGATGTACAGAAATTAGTGCGTCTGGCTCATTTTTATGAGGATGATTTTTCTTGGAGTGAGCTTATGTTGGTTGAACAAGAGCTTGAAACATATATTGATGACATCAGATCAGATGAACGGTTTGAAGCCATTTCAGATTTGGGAGCTCTTGCAAAGAAAATGATTGAAACAATGAAGAACCGTGTGTTTCCTTTGGTTTATCGGATGATTGAGCTAGCCTTACTTCTTCCAGTTGCTACTGCAATCGTTGAAAGAGTGTTTTCGGCAATGAATATTGTCAAAACAGATTTGCGAAACAGGAATGGAGATGAATGATAGTTTGGTAGTCTATATCGAGAAAAATGTTTTTAATACTGTCGACAATGAGCCAATTTTACAGCGTTTCAGAACATGGAGTCTCGAAGAATGCAATTGTCACATATTCGTTAGTAGATTGCTGTAATATTTTAATATTATTGTACGAGTTTTTTTCATAATATTGTACCTTTTTCTCCTGTATGCCAAGTTATTTAAAAATATTTTAAAATTACATAGAAGTTATTAACTAATCAAAAAAAATTCGTCGCGCTCAAATCGCGGCTGGCCCTCCATGATTAAATTCCTGGATCCACCACTGTGATCATCATAGGACAGCTAGCGGATCGAACAAGTCTCGCTCGTGGCGCACATCGACCGAATGGAAGGAATAACCTTCCCGAACGACTGGAGGACGGTCCTAATAGAGTTCCTACCGTCCGGAGCTACACTTGCCGATCCGGGGGAAGCTCGCTTGCGGAAGAAGAGAGTCGGATGGTTCACCTTGGTAAGGGATTAGCTTTACAAGAGAGCTTTCTCCATGCCCCTCCTCAAATGTGTCGGAGCAGAATGCATTGAGTACATTCTGCAGGAGGTGCACCAAGGCTCTTGCCGAGGTCATCTCCAGGCCCCTCCTCAGTTGACTAGTATATGATGATATTATCACTATGACGTTTAGGGGTCAAATCCGACTACTAACAGGATGTCTGTCCTCTCCCTGTGCTATTCAACTATCCAAGGCTAATAATCATCCATGATTTACATTTTTTAAGTTGGCCTGGGGATGGACTGACGGTGGTGCTGAAGTGAATAAATCTCTGTAATCTCCATTTTCTACCACCGTGTATGATTTTGAAATGACAGGGTCTACAACTTTCGAAAAATCAGTCGTCAAGTAACTTGAGCTCTATTAACTAACATCCATTATACATATATTACTAACCAATAATTAGATATATACAAGTAACTCTAAAATTTAGTTATGCTTATTAAATCGATAAATGAATCCGTCAAAAAATAGATGTGTTCCACAAATGAAGAAGAATCAGGGGATGCTTGGTTCACATAAGGGAATGTGAATGAGAATGGGATTGATGGAAGTGGGGAATGGGAATGGGGGGTTTCCCATTCCCCTCCTTTTGCTAGGGAATGGTTCATTCCCATGTTTGGGGTAATGAATCCATGGGACCCACCACTAATTCTCCTAACCAAACATCCACTTTCAATCCCTTTCCCATTCCCCACTATCATTCCCTCCAACCAAGCACCCCCTCAAATTTAATTTTTAAACAAATGAATACAATAGCATCAAATTTAATGGCCTGTAGTGCACTGGCAGCATATATATATACGTTACTGGTAGCATGAGCAAGCATCAAATCTCTTTGCTTTGCTGCGGCTCAAGCTTTGATTCTTCGAATGATCTTGGTACGTGAACGTTCAGGAGCTGCGATTGCATGAAACTAACTAGCTAGGGCTTTAGTTACGGTGAAGAGTTTTCATGCCATGCATGCCACCTCCACAAATCTAGAACCTAATACAAACGAACCATGTGCATAAACTTTCTTAAGACAATTTGTGTGTGTATATATATAAGCAACCCTAAACTTAAAACTTAAGTCTACAAACAAAATTCAGTTCCATCAACCCAAAAGAAAAGGAAAAGAAATGAAAAAAAAAAAAAACAGTGAAGATAACTTTAATGTGAACAATTAAATCACATGGCAAAATCAAACATGCAGCTCGTGTTCTTCGTGCCACCCACCTTCTAATCTTCGGCTACAAAGAGCAACATTACAATACTCATCTTCTTCTACTAATCTATTCAAATGGGAGGAGGCGGCGGCGGCAGCAAAAAGGTCTGTGGCACGGAGCTGTGCCTTAGCCACGGCAGCAAAGTGTCGGAATTTAAAATATCACATATTTAAATTAAAAATAACTTATTTAATAAGCACCGACTATGAATTGTATAAACTACCAATGCAATAAGAGGGTTGGCAACAAACGTTGCTTATCCTGATTAACTAATTTAGAATGGTCTTATAATATTGAAACGAAACCAAGTTGATAGATAACGAACTACAATGAAACTTAAACGCAGAAAAAAAGTTGATGATTAATCCATGATAGCAAAAATTGGCTGTTGTGCAAACACAGACAAACATCCTTCAGCCAAAACTCCGAAATTTGACCACAGCTAATCATCGCTGAAGGTGGTCTTCTTCCCTGTGAAATGAACATTTCATCATAAAAAAAATCTAGAGAACAATTTGTATGGGATATCCAGAAAGCGCGTTCACAAACCTGTACTGGCTGTGCCAGCGCTTTGCCTAAAAGGCGTGCCACCACGACCACGGCCTCTGCCGCCAAAGTCACGTCCTCGTCCTCGGCCACGGTCGCCCCTTCCACCACGTCCACCACTTCTCCCTCCAAATCTCCCACCGCTTCTACCTCCGTCCCTGCCACCGCTAAAGCCACCATCGCGATTGTCAGCTTTTGGCCTTGCCTCGTCCACAGTTAGTGAGTATCCTCCGAGATCAGAACCATTGAGCTCGAATGCCTTGTTAAAGGCATCCTGATTTGGGAAGTCTATGTATGCAATCCTGTGAGCAAAACACAAAAACACCAAGAAAATAAAACTCGAGTTGCATTTCAATATGAGAGAATGGATTACAAGAGACTGACCCTTTTGAAGCGCCAGTTTCATAATCCTTTGGAATGGAAATTCGAGTAATCTCTCCGCATGACCCAAAATGCTCCTCAAGGGAGCTCCTAATCTGTAGGAGTGTCACTGTTAACAGTAGTTGAGAGGAGAAAGCATGTTGCATTTTAATCCGACAATATACCTCATCCTCAGCAAGTGATCTATCGAAGCCTTTAACAAATATGGTTTGACTCTGACCTCTGTTGCCCCTTTGGTAACTATCCTTTCTGCAAAATGTTTGAAATAAAAATCCAATGACAATGATAAAATCATTCAAATTAAGAGTCTTTCCCCTAAAGGCCTTAACCAACTTTAGTTGAGAAGCTTACCCACTCTGAGGGGTATAGGAACCTCTTTCCCGGGCCAGGTCAAGTCTAACAGCGCGGCCATATAATTCCTGGCCATTCAATTCAAGCGCCTACAGAAGGTAGGAAAAGGCAAATGAACTCTATGGAACACTCAAATCACTGAGTAGTATGTAGAAACCGAAAATAACATTCTGATAGTCAATTTTAATATGCAGAAGATTCAAAAAGGAAACCGACAACTGAAGCAGTTAAATAATAAGATGATAAACCTTCTTGGCAACTTCCTCAGTAGCAAATTCAACATGACCAAATCCCTTGAAGGTGCCATCCTCTGCTGCGGACAGACGCACTTCAACAACTTCACCTGCCTCCTTGAAGAATTCAACCCTGAAAGACAGAATGATCTTAACATAAATGACAATTTCCATCACATAACTATCATGATTAATTTCATATTAAATTATACTTACACATCATCCTGTCCAACATTAAAGGACAAATTTCCAACAAATAATGTCCTAGATCCAGGCGTCTGATTCTGAATTGTAAGAATTACATTCACAAAAAAAAAACAAAGAAACAAAAATTAGCTCTAGCTATATGACAGAATAAACCACCTCAAACTATCCAGAAATCAAACAAACCAAAATTGTGGTTGATACCGTTTTATTTTCAGACTTCGTGGCAGTTAGTTTCTCAGCACTAACAGCATTAGCATCCTTCATCTTCACATCCAAATCCTGCATTAGCAATGACATCACATAGAAAACAACTAGCCAAATCAGAAGAGCAATATGCATGCATGCAATTATAAGAAAAGTTCAGTAGCTTTAAATCATGCATGCAATGCAATTCTAATGCAATTATGGCAATGTGTAAGTAGACGACCAATATGGTTAAACAGTACTGATCATTTGGGCATTTTTCTTACACATGTTGAACAACTCCCCAATGTAAACCATCAAATAGGTAGACATGCTACTCAGTAAGACAAAAAAATACCTTCTTTGGAGTCTTAAGTGGCTTCTCATCTTCACTTTCCTCATCAGAAGATTCCTCAGATGAGTCTGAGCTCTTTTTGGGTGCTTCAGTTGACTAGCAATGTGAATGAAACAGTATATTACCAACCATGTGAAAGCCAACTAGATAATTTGTAAATAATAAGATACATAAATGATTTAAAAACGTAGGAAAACAAAATTTATTTCTTGGCTTGGTCTCAACATACATGATTGGGAAAATAGGATATACAAAGTTACCTTTTTAGCCTGGTTCTGTTTTGAAGGCTCATCATCTGAACTTTCATCAGAATCTTCATCCTCATCATCCTCACTGCTGCTCTCTTTTTTGACAGCCTTAGCAACAGGTTTGGTCTTCGACGACGGGACAGAATCCTAAATGAGAATAAATTTATGAAATATGAAACGTCTTTGTGATAATCCAAAATAACACAAAAAGCAATATTCAACTGAACAATGTCATATATAAATATCTTACAGATGCTGCAAGGTAATGGCAGTATTAATAAAACCATAATTTCATGCAACTAGAAAATGACTACCTTTTTCAGGTTTTTAGTATTGGAAGGTTCATCCTCAGAATCTTCTTCAGAGCTATCATCATCCTCATCACTGCTGTCACTTTCCTCAACAGTTTTGGCATTGGCATTGCTCTTCTTTGAAGGCAAAGAATCCTGCATGATCTGTATAAGATTACAAAATAACAGGCAGAGATTTGATGTGCAAAATGCTCACTTACAGTAACTTTTGACTTCTTCAGTTGTGGCTCATCATCACTCTCATCAGAGTCCTTCAAAATTGAAAAATTCAATTGTGTGATCATAAGGACTAAAAATAGAAAGCTTACAAATACTAGAAGATTAATTTATAATGTTACCACTAGATGAGAAAGGATCCCACAAAATATCAAATACCAACTAAACAAACCTTCCTGTTACTTAACTAAGAATTTACGAGTTCCTCTTGGTAGCTACATCTATAAACACCAATCAAGCTGTATGCCAATAAAATTGTTGTAGAGAACTAAATTATTTTACCTGGGCTACATTCAGAGAACTATGAAATATTTTTTCCTTTTTCTCATGCATTGCTATCTTGAAAGCCAAAATTAATCATACGATGGAAAAGGCCCTATGAGTAAATTAAAAATATAGCACAACTTAAAAAAAAAAAGTATAAAGGTATTCATGAACTTCATCTAGCAAACAGAGTTATTTTGACAAAACTCAAACATAAGCAATGTCACATTTAAACAGAATATTAAAAAGCATAATATGGACTTACGTCAGTCTCATCAGAATCAGTTTCTGATGAATCATTTGATTTTTTAAGATTAGCAACAGTTGTTGCTTGCTTCTTTGCTGCAGGAGCTGCTTTAGGTGCATCTTCCTGCAAATTAGGCAGTATTAATCCAGACAAATAGATATGTTAAAAGAAATTTCATATTTGAATACAAATAGTGTTCTTCCTTCAAATAACAGCATAGAAAAATCAACAGACAGTGGAAGTGAAACTAAATGACAATGAAAAATAAAACAATGCTGTGCTTACTTCATCTAATTATCAGAATCACTATCAAAGTCAAAGCCATCTCATAAATAGATTATAAACACAAGCATCAAACTACACAGTTCTAATAGATTAAAAATCACAACATCAACCTGAACTTCATTAACTGATTGAAATAACCATGGCATAAAAAAAGTTACTTTTACAAAATATAAAAAAATGAAAAGAAAATATAATTTCACACATCAACAAAATATAAACAAACTTTGGCCTTACATCATCATCATCATCATCCATATCAGAATCACTTTCTGATTCATCTTTCTTTTTCGCGTTAGTAACAGTTGTTGCTTGCTTCTTTGCTGCAGGAACAACTTTGGCTGCTTTAGGTGCATCTTCCTACAAGTCAGGTAGCATTGCTCGAGTTCAACAGATATGTTAAATATATAAAACATACACAAATAGCAAATAAAATTCAACCATTAACAAAAACAAAATCCTACAACTAAAACTTAACAAAATCAACTAAAGATGCATCAAAGCGAAACTTAATGAAAATAGAAAATGCAATAATGCCATGCTTACTTCATCTGAGTCATCAGAATCACTATCACTATCGCTTGATTCTTCCTTTTTAGCAGCAGCAGCAGGTGTACCATTTTTAGAACTAGCAGTCTTTTTAGACTGAGGGGCAGCTTTAGCAGGCTTCTGAAAATACATAGCATTTAAAAATTAAAATATGAATACAGATTATAGTATGATTATTTGATAGGTATAATAAGGACAATGATTCACTACAAATTATAGTTCTCATAATTTTTTCCAAAGAATGGTCAAGGCACTGCTTAAAGGTGATCTGTCAAACGAGTTATAATTATGCCATCATAGAGGACTCACTTCATCCTCATCAGAATCACTTTCAGAACTGCTGCTTTCTTTTCCTTTTTTTGTAACAGCTGCAGCAGAACCATTCTTAGCAGCAACTAAAACTTTTTTATCTGAAGCAGGAACGGTTTTAGCAGGTTCCTGCACAAATTTCAATAATCATTTAAGATCATTCTGAAGAAGATTCCTCACTACTACTTGACTCTTTCTTTGAAGCCTTTGCCAGTTTAATTCAACATTCAACAATGACAATGTGTGTTGGAAAGAGAACTTATTCATAGAGATTAGAAAGGAAAAAATTACAACTAGTTAACATGACTGTATAAAATATAACCTTGGACTCATGACAATGAAAATGGCATCAGATATTGTGAAGTTTATTGCACATTTGGTTATTGTTAATCAGTAATAATTATCTTAATTATTACTGTGAATGGTGTACATGAAAATGGAATCATGCAGTGGTAGTCATACATCGTTTCAATAAAGATGTAACAGCAAGTTTATTTTCCAATATTCAAAGGATAAAGCTTCTTGAAATTTTTTTATATGGATCTAATATTGTCGTCAATGAAATGGCCAGTCAGTGGCTGAAAAAACGCTTATTGATACAATGACAGGCAGCTTTTCCGATTGGCAATGAAAAAAAACAAACAAAAATAAAGAGAAAAAAAAGTTACACACCTCTTCTTCAGAGTCAGATGAGGAATCATCCTCTGAACTGCTTGTTTCTGGTTTCTTTTTTGGTGGAACATCCTTCAAAGCCTTCTTAAGGTTCTTGGTATCCTCCTTTAGGACAACCTTCTCAATATCTTTCTTCTGCCTCTTTGCACTTACTTCTTTCTCTAATGCCACTTCAGCATCCCTCTTGCCTGGAGAGCGAAAGAATCAATCAAAACCACTTAAAAATAAAACTAAAAAATGAAAAGGCATTTTGCACCCCAGCGAATAAAAAAAAGGTTTCACCTTTTTTAACAGGCTTCGCAGGCACTGCAGGAACAACCGGTGCAACCTGCGGGATATCAGTGCTAAATTAATATGTCCAGTAAAGAATTTATTACATTTCTAAGAAAGAACTTTAACATTACCTCAACATTGGTTTTTTTGCTTGACTTGCCCATTTCTGGTGCTCAGAAAAGTCGAGTCTATATGCTGAACAAGAAGAAATGGTCATCAAACATCACAATTCAAGAACTTGTTATAGTACAACTTCCACGTCATCCGGCGATTAAAATTATTACAAAAAGTGAGCCACAACAACTTCTTCTATAAATCGAGGATATATGTTAGAACTCTACTTAGAATTTATATTGCAGCGAGCTGTAGTCCATAAAAGATTTATGGCTAGGGATCAGTATCTATCACCCATATGAGGTCATAATCAATGACTGAAATTTGCAGGCAAAACAACTGGCACCGCTGGAGCAATCAAGTGCGACATAAAAAATAGCGCCTTTCGCATAAAACAAGTACCTTAATAAAAGCCGCAGAAAACGATCGAGGCGAACAGGAAAAAAATAACAGCGTTCAACTTGAGAACAGAAAATAAACAGAGTTAACTTGATTGATAATCTGATATAAGATTCATTACCAAAGCGAAGCGAATCAGAGGGCACGAAGAACACAAGACAACGATTGGAGTAAATCGCCCACCTTGAAGAAGAAGACAACAAATTGGGAAGCAGAGCCGCAAACGGTGGCGGTGGAGTATATAAACCCTAACCTACAGCGCTAGGGTTTTGGTGAACGCTTGGAGGAAGCGTGATCGAGGGTCTTATATAGGGCAAAGCTTGAATTAGCAGATCATGCGAGTCACGTGCGCGTGATTCGCTGGGTCATGGGTTTAGATATTTTGGACGTTTTATTTATTTATTTTTATTTACGTATAGAAAAATTAGATACATGCATATATTGATAATATTATTTACAAGTTTATGAATAATTCATCAATAAAATTAGTTGCGGATTTATACTTCTATTATATTTGTTAATAATTGCATTTTTTAATTAATGATCCTTAAATTGACGATATTTTCTAGATTATTTTCCCTTTATAATTTTATTCAAACAAAACTAAACTAAACTACCATTAAAATTAAATATATTTTTTATTAAAAAACAAATTAATAATTTTAAACCATTAAAGTATCTTATTGACCTCAAGGTAAAAAAAGACCGGTCTAGTATCATTGATCTCAGAATAAAATACAAATAGATAAATTACAAGACATATAAAAATATCAACCAAAATACCTCAAAGCCTTCAAACAACTCACCAAAATCATCACAACTAACCATTATTCAACATCTTTTGCATCTTAAAATTGCCAAGTTATTGATGTTGGACAAAGTAAAATAGAATTAAAAAGGAAACATATACATTCACATAACAAATCCCTCGAAAGAAGGGGGAACTAGATGATAATGATGCTCTAACTAGTAATCCAACTTTGCTTAGTTGATCACAAAGAGTGCGGAAAAATTTTGGAGGGAACAGTAGAAACAACTTGCCAAAATTGTCATCTAAAATTACAACACTGGGCTCGCCCGCTCGCCAGCTTGTCCCAAAGGCAAAGCATTTGTCTCGGAGATTGATAGTGTGCGGTATAGTAGTTCTCTATGCATCCATATTGACAAAACTTCCAACTATGGGAGTAATGTACCGTGCTCGAGGCATTGAACTGTTCGACCCACATTCCCATGCTTACATCTTCCATCTTGAATAGCTGCAAGAAGATAAACAAGATTCTATTAGATGACATCGAGTTTTATTATTGTTTCACAGTCGCTCGAGGCATGTGTTTCTCACCCTTAGACTTTGATTGGCGTGGTGAGAATTAACGAAGCTTGCTATATCTCTCGAAATTATATAACCAGGTCCATTTGCATATGGGGGGTATATAAACTCGGGCCATTCCTATATCAAAGCCACAAAACAAATCAAAGCGAAGAGTTTCAGAAATTAGTTTTTGTTCAGAAACGTAGTCATCAAATTGTTCAACTAAACTATTTGAGATCCGCTACATCAATTTCATAAGTGCGATAGCACGTAAGACACTGGAATGAGTTGCAATAAACAAATGGCATGCTCAGAATTAGGCAACAGAAAACGATCCATCGAATAGCTAAAGATTTTGGTTAACATACCTCGAATGTCACAGCCCACTTCCCATTCCTGAGTGGTCTATGCAAGAGATTTAGGTTCCCCATGTACAATGGTCCTTTGGTATCGAGCCTCTTAATTTCATTTAAGACAGTATCTAGCCGTACAAAAGAGTCATCATCGCACTTCATAATGAATGGAGTCGTCACATTATGAACCTGGAGAATAAGAGATCACTAAACACCAGACATGGAGATGCAAGATGACACAACCAATGGTTAATACAAAAGATGAAGTTGTTAACGTACACCATAATCACATATCGCCAATGTCTTGAGAACCACCAATTCATAATGATCCATAAATGGCAAGATTACAATATCCCCAAAAAATTCTGCTTCTTTCTTCAGCATGGCATTAACCTCCTTCCTCGGGTTCTAAAAATGCATTCAAACAGCAAATGTCAGATTCAAAATTACATTGCCACAATCTACTCTCTGTGTGCACTTAGAATATATCGTTGTTCATTGTGCAGAGCAAACAAGAAATTTACCAGAGCAACAAAGAAGCGAGCCACCACACTAGATGATTTTATTTGAGGTGATTGGAACCAAGTTTTTCTAACTGCCATGCGTTCAGCAAAATGATTTGAAGCAGAAATAATTCCAACAAAAAGATCTATTGACCTATCGGGCAAAGGAGGGGATCTCCAATTCTCTGACATTTCAAGAACACGATCAGGTGAAAAACTAGGATGAGATGGTGGAAGCGAAGTGACATATACAGAGTGTACATTAACATCTCCTTTTATTGCTAAGCCAGTTGCATCTTCAAGAGTGAAGCCCTGCAGAACGAACAAGCTATTATATGACAAATATTGTGTTACAAACCATATTGAACATGGATGACTCAAGCTTAACAACTTGTTTACCGGTCGATATGAGAATGAAGCTATATGTCTTCCCCCGACATAAACATGATATCCTTCAACACCAGCTTGTATAGTTAAGACAAACAGCCGGCCTTCAACAAAAGGAAAAGACCATGTCATTTCTGGCTTCTTCGCACGGCCTATAAACCTACTAAGCCAAGAAGTACTTCGTGATTCTTTAGAATCTATCATATCACTCCGAGCCCACTTTTCACATTTTCTGAATCCATCAACTGTTCAAAAAGAAACGGTTGATTTTGTACATGTTAGTCATACATGATCATATGAGTTTCAAAGGAATACATTGCCAATTGTAAATCCTTGTCCTCATATTGGTAAAATAAGGTGCTATGACTTAGACCAAGTCACAGTTATTCAACATTATCATTTATTAAAAAAATATGACATTATTTTCACAAAACAAGATTAATGAAGACCAGATACCGATTAACATAGCTACTGCAATAAGAACCTTAAAATGGTAAGTTCTCTAAGTGCCATCCATATATTTTTCTCTTTACATTCTCACACCAATCTAAAAAATGCCTGAATTCTAATCCAAACATTTTAAGAGAGAAGTTTAAAAGTTATAACTTATGAGAATTAGGTGAAAGGAGTTTAAAATCTGTTATAAAGTCAAAAGAAGTAATTCTCCCTTGCAAAAGATTTAGGATGGAGATATTCTCCCTTGCATTAAATGAGGGTTCAAAAAAGGGCATCTAAGAAGCATTTACATTTCATAAATATTCTAGTTCATTGTTGAAGAAGAATTCAGGAGGATTAGTCCTACGTTGATCTATTGGTCATCTTAAACAGCACAAATAGCAAAGTCACATCCAAGCATGAACAAACCAGTTAAATACATATGCCTTCTAAAAGGAGGCATCCACAGAAATGACCTCTATAACAATAGTATCAATTTGAGAACTTGATGAAATTCTCAATTAGCTCGTTTGACGATATTACATTTTGCTCCTCGACAATAGTGGATCAAGTAGTACAGCAGTTGATTTTTTGTAAAAACTATTCAGCAAAGGGCATCAATGTAAGTGAATAAAAAATGATGCATTATTATATGCAATTATGCATATCTATTTGCAATTCTAACAACCTCTATTTGCATTTCTAACATCCTAATAGCACCTAATCCACAAGTAAAGCATCAAAGAAGTGATGAAATAATTGCCGCATTAACTCAAAAAACTGTCTTACATTGCCTTCAAAAAGTCCTGCTTGTATCTAAAATCTCAAGAAAACTCAAAACTGAATGCCTATGTTTTGAGGCGAATAAAAAAGGATATGAACATCTTTTCAGATGCCTAATTCCTTAATTGTGACTGTTGAACAATTGATGAACTTAGATAATTTATTATTTATTGGCTGGTAGCAGGGTTTATTGAAGTGCAGCACAAGAACGTAGGTTTTCTGATACACAATGTATAATTTCTGAGGAATTCATAGGAGAACTAGTTTGAAGTATCACATTTGGTAGAGTAATGCAATCCACAGCATGCAGCAGGAGGAACAAACAGATAATAAAAAGCAGAGTAAGGGTCCAAGCAATTGCAGCTAGAATACATAACAATATGATACCTGTGTCATCTTCATCCCGTGAAGGTAAACCATCGCACCTGATTGATGTACCCCATTGCATCCGATAACACGAGTTGAGCTCGAGAATAGGCTTCTTGCTCCAATCGCCCATGACTCTGGGATTCAAATGAAGGATCTTCGGCGGGTCCTCACCATCCACCACCCTCAGTCCCTGCAGTTCCACCATAAACTGCGAGACCCAGACAATACCATCCCCCTGCCTCATCCTTGCCAATTGAGGGACATATTCCTTATGTGCTTCATTAGGCTTGCCTACAACTGTGATCGAAGAACCTACAGCTAAACCACAGGGAAGAAAGACCAGGAGGTCCCCATCACTATCAATGTCCATCTCAGCTGAACTCTTTGACAGTGAAGATGGGCAAGACTCAGGTTTTTCTTCCCCAACAGGCAATCGATCCATGCTGCTTTTGGGATCATAACTCTCCACGTCATCCCAAGCCTTCTCGCCTAGCACCCATGCCTCATTGACCATCTCCTCCAACTGCGTCAGGTTGCCGGATGATTTGTATTTGTAGCCAAACCGAGACCGGAGCAGCGTTATCATTGCAGATCGATGGGAAGACTGCTCCTTTTCTTGGCCGGGAGGGAGATTCCTGCTGTCCTCCAGTTTCCGGTGGAAGGTATCATGGTGGAGCAAAACGGGGTTTCTGTGTCCAACAAGCTGTAGATGGGCGTAGGTAAGGTCATTGACCGGCCGGTCGAGCCCAGAGAAGCTATCGTCCCCACTCAACGCATTAGCAATCTCCAGAAAATGGTGGAACTTGAACGAGATGAAGATCAAGTAGATTGATCCAATCGCCAACAGAGCATGAGAAAGCTTCCACTTTCTCGTCCCAGAGGAATCGACGCTTCTTCCCCTCATCGTCCGTTCACTCCCAAATTAAAATGAGAAAGAAAAATCCGATTCCCATCAACAAAACCCTAACAAACTAGAATTTATCAACACTTTATTAGCAAAGGAACCTGAAAATTTCTCCTAAAAATGATCCCGTTTGACGTAAAGTAAACGCCCAGGAAGGTAAGGACTTGATTGACGAACAGAAGAAAGCAACTAATCTAACATTTCTGCTACGATATTTTGACGATGTGAACGAGGTGCCGCAGATCCAGTCGGGAAAACAAACCCCAAAGCAGCGACAAGAATGATCCTTTGGCGCAGGGATCGGAGTAACCGAACCTCAGATTTCTGTCTCCGACACGTCGATCTCCAGTGGATACGAGGTGGCGGTGGAGATCGGTGGCAACTGCGGTGCTACGGAGGAGGAAGAGAGCTGTGAGGGAAGGGGATCCGGTGACTCGACCGTCGATTTTTGATCCAACGGTGGAGCGGCGCCAGGACCACTTGACCGGATGAATCGAAGGATGTGGGATGGTATTTTCGTTGAAGGGTGGTCTGAAGAAAAAAACAAGAGGAGGCGAGGTGATCATGGGATATTTGCGTCTTGACCCTCATAAAATAAAACAATTGAGAATTTGCCTTGCCATGGACGTGGATGGTCCTTATTTTTTACATAAACATTCAAATAAATTCACTTTTACAAATTAATGCAGTAAGAATTTTATGTCTACATCTTGCAATTTAGGAGGTGATAATAAGAGACTGGATGAAGATTAACCAAATTTACAGCACCTTAAAAGCACTAGTCACTGAATCACCTTGAGAAAATTAGAGAGAGCTCAATAAATAGGTTGGATTTGCTTGTGATTTGAATTCGTGACTTTGAAGTTATAGATACAATGGTCAATTTAGGTTGGAACTGTCGGAAAGCCTAGATAAAGTAAGGGCAATGAGAGTACTAATGTAATAAAAAGAATGTGTAGATAGTCTACGTTGAATGTTACGATGGGAAGGATTTAGATGATTATGAAAGAAAATAAAGTTGAGAATATAAATCATCTATGCATGATTTATAATGTATGGAATTAATGTAGACAAAAGGAAGAAATATGAATACATGTATGAAATATTTATGCATAATGCATAATAGGGAAATATACGAATTATTATGTACAAAAGAAAATAAAAATGTTAGAAGAGAGATTGAACCCTGGACCTCTTGTAAGGAACATATATAAGATACCAAAGGGGATAGGAGAATTATTGATAAGGAGAGAAAGGATTAAGTAGTTAAGAATAAGAAAGGATTCTTTTTACTTAAAAGAAAAAGGAAGTAAAAAGAAATAAAAATATACATAACCAAGTTTTGAACCTTGGTTCTCTTGTGGATGCATGCATGTATTAACCAAGTGGGATAAGAGAGGATATTGTAAGAGGAGAGATAGAAAATTTTATTAAAGGAGAGAAAAGAGAGAGATTAAGAGAGAACTCACAAGGCATATCTCTAGAATATTCCTATCATAAAGAAGAGGAATAAATGGGGAGGATGAATCAAGTCAAATTTCCTCCCCTCATTTTAGTATAAATAGGCATGGAGGGGTGACTTCAAATTCATCCTCCACTCCTCTCCCTCTCCTCCTCCCTCTTGTGCCGAGACCCCCTCTTCCTCTCCTCTTCTTCTTGTTGCCAAGCAACACAAGAGGAAGGAAGCTCCTCTTCCTCCTCACTCCCTCCCTCTTCTTTCTTCCTTGTTGTTGCCGAGCAACACAAGAGGAAGAAGCTTCTTCTTCCTCCCCTCTCCACCAAAAGACCTAGCCACTCCTTTCCCTCCATTGGTGCCGAACCTAGCAAGCAAGAAGAAAGGTCCAAGCAAGTTCTCAATTCTAGGAAACTTAAGCGAAGAAGGTAAGCTTCCCCTCACCTGTGGTACAAGGCTTTTTACATGTTTTTATGATTTTATGAGGATTTTAAAACCTAGAAACAAGTATGAGAAAATTCGGTTAAGAAGAGCTTTCGAAATCTAGGGATGTTTAACTAGTCTTCACTAAATGATAGATTTTCTATGCCATGGAAAAGGATTCTTCTTCATGTTTTTATACCTATATGATGCTTGATAAGAGGAGCACTTAACCCTAGAATTTCGGCCAAAAATATTTTTAAGAGGCTAGAGAAATTCATTGTTTTACTCAACTAGTACAAGGTTCTTCCTATGAAATGTTAGGGACCATGTAATTAGTTTTCTTGCTTAGAAGATGTTTGAACTAAAAGGAAACCCACCCATATGTTTCGGCCAAGAAGGGGTTTAGGGTTAGGAATACCCTTAAATTTAAATAAACATGCTCATGAGGTAGGATACAAAGATGTTAAAAGATTTGTATGTTTCGGCCAAGTTGTTCATGAACTAAATTTATATGTTTATTTCTTAGTAAATTTTACCATAAAACTCACTTAGGTTTTCATGCTTTAGACTACTTAAGAACCTAGCTAAAGAATGGTAGGTTTCGGCCATGTGAAAGAAATAAAAGAAAAAAAAAGGGAAAGAAAGAAACCTAGGAAATGTTATGCAATGAAATTTATGTAAATGCCATGATATGTGATAGCATATGAAATGCTATACATAATAAGAAGAATGAAATTTATGTAAATGCCATGATATGTGATAGCATATGAAATGCTATACATAATGAGAAGAATGAAATATATGTAAATGCCATGATATGTGATAGCATATGAAATGCTATACATAATGAGAAGAATGAAATATATGTAAATGCCATGATATGTGATAGCATATGAAATGCTATACATAATGAGAAGAATGAAATTATGTGAATGCCATGATATGTGATAGCGTATGAAATGCTATACATAATGAGAAGAATGAAAAATGAAATGCATGAAAGATTGTTAGGGATATGATATGATAGTTATGCATGATAAATTACTTTGTATGGTTTGTACCAAGGGTGGGCTCCGTAAACGCCCCGGGGTCGATGGAATAAGACTCGGGCCTCGTCAGTAATGGGCTTCTGATGCCCTAGGTCGATGGAGTAAGACTCGGGCCTAGTATGTATGTATGGTAGGGTTCAAGACTTGCTACCTTGGACCTACGTATGATGTATGTGGTACAAACCGGGATCCCCAATGATGATGATATTAATTTCAAGTACTTACAAGTATAAGTTTTCAAATTCATGATGCATTGCTTGCATATGTGCTTGAATTAGCTAATGATTTGATATGATGCCATGATGATATGAATACGATACCTTTGTACGTTGTATGCTTATGATATTACGCATGATGTTAATATACGATGATTTTCGGTTTAGTGAGTAGGAAAGGAACTTACTGAGCCATGAGTGCTCACAGCTTACTTTCCTTGTACCGCAGATAAAAGAACTGGATGAACTAGAGGAGCAACAGGAGGAGCGGATAATGATGTGTGTGGTGGTGGCTCGGCAAAGAACGATTCGGACAGATTAATATGATTAGTTATAGAATCAATATATACATATTTAATCTGTGATATCATGCTTATTTAAATAAAATGAATAGTTTAAATTTTTTTACTCTTCCGCTGTTATAACTAAAGCATGTACGTAAGTAGTATAAAGAACGTAGCGCCGCCTTTGGTTGGGTAAGAAGGGCGGGCGTTACAGATGGTATCAGAGCGAGGTTTTGCCAGCTCACTACACACACATCAAGCTCCTTCCTGCCGCTCCAAGTAAGTACATTAATTCCATACATTATAAATCATGCATAGATGATTTATATTCTCAACTTTATTTTCTTTCATAATCATCTAAATCCTTCCCATCGTAACATTCAACGTAGACTATCTACACATTCTTTTTATTACATTAGTACTCTCATTGCCCTTACTTTATCTAGGCTTTCTAGGGGTGCTACAAACTCCCCTACTTATTGAAAGTTCGTCCCCGAACTTAGAATAACAATTTCTGCTCTTCATTATCGTCCGAATTCCCTTCCTTGATTTCCTCGAGATCTTCCTCTCCGAACTCGCCGTGTTCCGGAGATTCCGAGTCGCTCACATAGTTGTCGAAGTATTCCAGCATATCGGGTTCATCCGCGAACTCGAGGTATTCGCCAAAATATTCTACATCCTCGGGATCGTATTCGAATGGGATATAGTCCATTTCTAAAGATTCATTATTCCTCTTATGTTATAGCCTAAGGTTCTTGTATCTAGGCTACCATTCATGCATCCTAGAATATCACCTACTTATCATCATGCACCATTTTCTAGGGTATAACTTAAGGTATCCTTCCTAGGCTACCATTCATGCATCCTAGAGTATCATACCATTTTGCATACAAATAAATTATGCAACTGTACTTACTTGGAGCGGCAGGAAGGAGCTTGATGTGTGTGTAGTGAGCTGGCAAAACCTCGCTCTGATACCATCTGTAACGCCCGCCCTTCTTACCCAACCAAAGGCGGCGCTACGTTCTTTATACTACTTACGTACATGCTTTAGTTATAACAGCGGAAGAGTAAAAAAATTTAAAGAATTTAATTTCAAATAAGTTAAATAGGTTGGATTAAAATTTTATCAATTTATTTAAAAATGAGTCCAAACAAATTGACCTGCTTGGGCTTGTGACCCATGTGGGCCGACCCACGGCCCACATGGATCAACTCACGACGAGCTTGAATTGGCCTGTGCGAGGAAAAAAAATCCCTTGAACTTAAAACTAAAATGAAATATTTTTTTTTACCGTACTGGAGTAGTCACTAGGATTTAACTCTTGTACATGCATTATCATCCTATTTTGTTGTATTATATCATCTTTATTGGGATTTAGGTGTTTGGGGGTTTATTATGTGGTCATCATCACTTGCATGTGCTTTGCTATGCAATCATCATCCATTCTTAGCACGCCGGAGTTGTCTATGTATCATTGTCCCTCTTTTTTGTTAACTAGCAGTTGCTCGACCCTCTTTTCTCAGACAACTCAATCTCATTCAAATCTTAACTTTCGAAAATAATGGTGTTTCCGTAAGTTTTGACTATATCAAGGTTGATTTTCACAAGGAGATACATGAGCACATTATAAATTTGAGGTAAGGTTATTTTTTACAATAAAAACTAATAAATCAAACACCATTTTGATCTACTAATTGTCCCATCAGTTCTAGTAAACCAAGGAACATATGGAATATTTAAATGACTCATTTTCTCGTCTCGTTGATACAATAATATATTTGTCTACTAATGACCAAGCGAAAGATTGGTGAAGGTGGAAGTTAATAGCAATATTTATTTTATAAAAACAGTAATATTATTCAAATTTTTAGCAAACACTTTAGAAACTCAAAATCCAGAGAGTAGATTTCAAAATTCAAGAACTAGTATGAGTTTCTATAACTCGAAAATAAAAGCATTCTACACAGGATAAAATTGGGTTCTATCATCATCGTGCTCTTTGACGTTTTAGGGAATTTTTAATATGTTGATATATATTTTCGTCTAATCTGTAATCTGCCTTGAGTTAGGTTGAAAACTAATTAATCCATCAAGATAATGGATTGGCCCATCCCGTCCACCCTACTGCAAGTTGATCTATAGTCATACGACAATAACTTTATCGATGTTAAGGGTCCTCTTCTACACCTTGTATGGTATGTTGTATAGTTCGAAAAAGATGATGATTGTTCTAAGTGGTAGGGAATGATGTATGGCGACGATCTTAAGGGTCCTCTTATCTCATCTCAATGAAGCATAAGATAATTTTGCTCACTCCAAATGTCTCTCATAGTCGGTCCATAGCAAGATAAAGGGAGATAAATCATGATACTAAGCAACCTCCTAGGTGAAAGAGTATTTAATCTTTAGAATATGTTTGGTTCAAGTTATTATATATATGTAATTATATAATCAAAGTTATAAAGAATATAACATAACTAAATGTTGTTTGATTCAATCCTAAATAATTATATAACCTAATTTAACATTTACTATATTACCTCTTATTTTAATTTGATATTTGATTAACTTTTAAGAATAAATTTAGTTAATAATATTAATTAATAAGTTGATAATATATATATATAATAAATATATATAATTAATTTATAATTTTTAAATTTAAAATAAACTTATGTATTTTTAAAATATAATTAAAGCTTCCCGTCTTCTTGGTTTTTTACCTTTTTGTTGATTCATCGCTCCCACCCATGTGATCACCGATGCCCTCCTTTGTGTGTAAAACTAAGAGAGAAATTTAGGAAAAATGATATTGTTAATTTTGGAATGAAGAAAAATCCTAGACTTTCCAAAGTAATCAAATTTCCTCCTTTAATGACGTTTTAGTAATGTGACAGACATCGTTCATTCCTGAGAATCGTTCATTATCTAAATCAAATAGATTTTCGTTGATAACCTTAAATGGATAACCAAAATTATCAAATATAGTAAAATTATTAATTAAATTTTCATATTCAAATTTTGATACCCTAATTAAGAGAAGTATAGACTTTAAAGTAAATATAATAATATACCTCAAGGATATAATAAGTTTACAATTCACTTAGCTAAAGAAAGATAGAAATATGTCTAATTACTTAAATAAAAGATGGAGAAAGTAGCCCCTACAAAAAGAAACAAAATTGAGGAAATAAGAACAATGAAATAGCATAAGAATAGAAAAAAAATTATACTCCCATGCTCAACTCATCATCATCCGTGAAGCACAATAAATAAATAAATAAATAAATAATACATGTATTAAATGACAAAACTTAATACAATCCTTAGAACATTATCATTTATAAAGAACTAAATGTGAGCCTTTTTAGGCATCAAGCAAAAGAAACAATAAATCATATTTTTTATACTTAAACCAGAACAGTTGTAAATGATAGAATGGAGACAAAGAAAAAATCGAACAATTTATGACTATAAATACAACTAAATAAAAGTTAAACTTAATTTCTATCAAGGAAACGAAATGGTAAAGGTATTTAACTCATTATTGGTCAAAAATAATAAAATTTTCCATTTCAATTAGACACAATAGGGATGAATGCATCAACATTTGAATTTAATTAATCAAGGAGCATACTAGTAGCACGGATTAGCGTGTTAGTGTTAGGTGTGATTTCTTTTCTCTAATCTCAACGAGCAAGAGAAATACAGAGAGGGGGAGTTGGAAAAGGGGAAGACAGGAACTAAAAAAAATTAAAATTTTTATTTTACATTGTATGGATAAGATAAAAAAATTTCTAATTCATGTTATTATTAATCAAAGGAGAAAGCATCACCAATGAAAAAGAAACTAACAAGAGAATACTAGAATTAAGAGATATTGAAGAGGAATATATTTGATCTTATAAAATAACATCTATAATTAAAAATAAATTTAATTTGTAAAAACAAGAGAGTCCCTTTATGACTCTATCCATTGGAACCATAATGAGATTTTTACTTAATCAGAAGCTTTGATTAGAGATGAAGATCATGCAAATCTTTAATCACATGGGCCCTATTATAAAAATATATTTAATATATTAAAAATAATAATTCTAATTTTTAGAGAATAAGATTATGTAATCTTTTATCACGTGGACCCTACTATTTTTTATTCTCTTTAAAAAGCACATAAAAATATATTTAATATTTTAAAAATAATGGGTCTCAATAAAAATTGGGACCCTAGGCATAGGCCTTAATGGCCTATGCCTAAAGCCCGCCCTGCACATGAGAGTTACGAATCCTTATAATCCAAGTACAAATTATTATCAAAGTAGCAACTCAATTGCACGGCCTCCTCTATATATATATATATATATATATATATATATATATGTATATATATATATATATATATATATATATATATGCTTTAAAGAACCTAAAATCTAAAATATATATGGCAAATATTATAAATAAATAAAATTTTAACTTTTAGAAAGTTGATATGTACTTCGAACCTTCTTGAAATAGAATTGATAGTTATATTGCACTTTTTTATTATTACAGAGATTTGTAGTTATAACAGTATAAAGGGAAGAAACATCAACCTCAAGGACATGAGAAAAAGACCTACAAAACAACAATGACAGCAAAATATGATCAACTACACGAATCTTATCCATCCTTAAGAAAAAAATGCAACATTGATCGATATCGCAATGCAACAACAGCATTTCGACCGGCGACAATTGTAAAATATGAAACTGAATAATGACCAAGTCTTGGTGTCAAGATACTCGGAATGAAGTAGAGTTAACTATCTGAGTACAAGTTATCATCATGTAGCTACTTGAATAAAATTTACCCGCCTTTCCAAGAATCGAATATACCAACTATTCCTTGGTAACCGAGGAATTATATCAAACTTAATGTGTGCATTAACAACCCATAATAGCGCAATTGTAGACAAAAGCACCAGCTCTTTCTCTGATAGAAATCACATCCCACTCTGTTCCCCTGACATTTCCATCTTCAGGACACCAATAATGCAGAATAATTACTTCACCTTGAGGTCCTCTATGACCGCCGATAACTAAGAGTTTATCACCACACCCCTTGAATGCGAGGCCCCAGCCATTTGAGTAGTCGGCTCTCACAGGCAATTGTCTTATGACACTCCAAGTGTTAGTTGCCTTGTCATACTTCTTGACCTCGTTTGTAGATTGATCTGCAGCATAAAGTTGATTATTTACAACTGCAATCAGAGGGGGAGATTGAGTAGCTCTGTTACCACCAGGATACATATTCCTAATTCTTCGCCATGTTCTTGTTTTAAGATCATACTCCTCGCCGCAAGTTAAAGAATCCGTCTGGTTCAACATGCCTCCTATGACATAAAACTTGCCATCCATAAAGAATCCAGAGCACAATCTCCTTGGAATGTTCAAATCTGATAAAGTCTCCCAGGTGCCAGTCTCTGAATTGTACAACTCCACACACTTTGAAACACCACCATATTTATCGGTTCCACCAGCAACTATAGCAATTTCGCCGCAACTTCCAGATCCGAAAAGACAACGGGGCAAGTTCATTGGTGGGCATCGGGACCAATCACGACTTACAACACTGTACTTCCAAATTGCGAAACCTGTCACTTCACGACCGAAAACAAGTAGCTGTGTCCCAACGGCCAGGGACTCCTTGTCTGCACATGAGAAGCAATCGTCACACGGCATCCTTGGCAGTCTCAACCATCTACGCCTGAAAGGATCAAATGCTTCCCAGGGCATCAGACTACATGCCAGGTAAACCCAGTATTCGATAACACCATGCTGCCTCCTTAATTTATATAGATATCCACCACGAATGAGTGAGTTAAACCTTCTGTTCAGACAGGCGAGTGAAGGGAAATCAGACCTACACAGTAAGGCTAGGCAGTGCAGTGCAACATCATCGTAGAGTCCAGGAAGAAAGCAATCGTTTGACCTTTGATCATTATAGCTACCTTCAGCCTGCAATTTCATCATAAACCTTTTACTTTTTAAGCCTCTAACAGACCAACTATCCACATTCACATCTCTGCCAAATGCCTCCTTGATCTTGTCCTTTGGTAGGCCCACATTATTTGCAAAAAGTAAGCAAGCCAGTAGACACTTCTGAAAAGAGTCATATTCCTGATTAAAAGATCCAAAAAGCTGTAACAAATGACTTGGATTGGCAAACATGATTCCTAGCTGGATATGTTGCATCTCCTTCTCTCTTGGAACTCCTTGCATGATTAACTTAAAAATATCACTAGTTGTGCAATTGTGCAAGAGTCACTGAAAAAGAAGTTAAATTAGTCATGACCTTTCAAGTAAGTACATATAGATAAGACAGATCAAGACTGGCTTGAGTATTGACTATAATGTTTAATCCTAGTTTGACAAAGGACCTTTGATTGGGTTCTGGAGCATGATTCCAAAACATAGCTGAAATCATATGATAAGACTAAGATAAGAATAGTAAACCACAAGAACAAAATTATAACCGCAGCAAAATTCTAGCTTTCATTGGGTTCTTCTAGCAATAGATATACAAATATTTGAGCTTACAAATAGTAGCAACAGGCACAAACAAAACCAAGTTACACCCTTATGGATGAACTATCTATCCTGCGTTCAACCATGCCTAGATTCCTATAGTAAAGCAGTCAAATCCTAATGGAGTATCTCTGCCACACGAGGAACAACATAGTGAATAATGATGATGCATTTGTGCTCCATTAGGCAATTAAACAAGCATAATAGCTCATACAAAACTCCAGCATTTCCAAATTCAACTATAATTCCGTGGCAATGAGTTTTGGCTATGAGACTTGTAAAAAATGCCAGTTGTGTGCTACTGTGGCCATACTAAAACCATCAACCCTCTTCCACCTTGGAAATTATTTTCCCTCATCCAAACACTTCATGTATATTACTCATTGCGATCCTTAATTCCAGTATATTACAACACTCATATTTTCTAATTTGGGAAACCTTTTCGGGTTGAATATTTGTAAGGGCTAGAGCATCAAGAGGTTCATTTCTGAGAAGAAGATACAGATTTGATAATATATCATTGTCCAATTGAAGAGATTGCCAATTTAAGCATAAATATGAGTGATGTGAGATTCAGCATAAGTAGAACATGAAAGGTGAAGTGGAAGCCCTCTATCAGATTGACTTGTGTTCATGCTACTCCCTTCTATTACATTTGATCTGATCAGGAAGAGAGGTCTATTTTTTACTCTTTCAATCACTGATAGTGTATAAACAAGTTAGCTTGTGAAACAACCAAACTAGACGAAAAGAGCATGGAACTCACAGTCACTCCACAAAACCAATCCAGCCTCATTTCAGATGAAATAAATTAGATCATAGTTTCCTATAGAAAAGGTACAAGCTTGCAGCATTTAAGTGGAGTGCTAAAATCTCCCTCAACTGTTACTCATTCCGATAAAAATGCAGATGTTTATATATCAATAGCTAGAAAACTAAAACAAAAGAAACAACAGGAAAACGGTAAATTAAATGATCAAAGACTCGATTTTAATTGTACTGTGACAACAAAGTTTCAGACCTTCGCTAAACCATCTTCAGCGCATTGCCCAAGTCCTTCACTAAATCCCCACGTCCAGCAGCAAGGAACACCAGATCTCCAGATCCAAGAGCGTTCTTCAACATGACCTCCTCGAATAATAATCCAATTCACTTCCCTTCACAATGCAAAATGGAGAAAGGAGGCGTTTATCCACGTGGAGTCAACCACCTTTTTAACGAAGATCCAGCGCTAGACTGCCTCGATCAATCAAGGGCTACGCATTGCTTCCAGATCCATCCACGGCGATCGAGGTGACTGCCCGTCCGATCGCCGAGATAGCGTCATCCTAGTGGTGGAGCAAAGACGAGGATCCTTCCGCCGGTAACACCAAACCGGCCTCAGGTGCTGGCAACCACCATCGGAATCGCCGAGAAGCGATCGACCGATTCGCCGCCGCAAGGAGAGAGACTCTGGAGCCTGATTACACTCGCGATTAGGAGTATAAATAAGATCAACGTGCCAAGGTCTGATCCGCCGTCCGTTTCTTCCGTTCATGGCTGGAAATTAACTCCTCGTTTTTCACTCACTTGGAACACCGACGGAAGCTTGCGTCACGAAAGAGGGTCCCGCTCCACCGGACTGACATGGGTTCGCCAGCGGGTGGTTTCGATCGGGTACGAGTAACTGTTTCGAAGTGGAGACGAGGAACTTATATTGTCACTCCTGATTTATTCAGTAATATCCAGAGTTCCGTTTGTGAGTGACGGAGACGAAAATCGCGTGGATTTCTTAAACTATAGTGTGAGAATAAACATGATTTGCCAGGCTGTTTTGGAGATAAGGACGGAAAAACGGTTTCTACTTTCGAAAATTAACGGTAAACAGGAGAGGCACGGCATTTCTCCCTGCAACGACAAGATTACGGCGTTACAAAGTGACTTGGGAGATGATGAAATTACTAAAAGGTCCTAACTCTTTGCTTTTGTTTTAGTCAAAGAAGACATTTCTTCGACTGAATAATTTAGAAAAGCTCATCAACTCTTAATAGTTATTAGTCATCACGTACCGGTCTGTATAGTATAATATATTAATACGTGAGGCAGCGATTGAAGGGGCCCATCCAGCCCGGATCAACAATCGAGGATAAAGTCAAAATTAAGATAATCAATGTCAAGATGATAAAAACTTCATCTACGATTGATCAAATGAAAGACGACTACAATAATCGGTCGAGATAATCAGGATTTGATCGACAAGAGTCAAGAGATTACAAAGGTCGATCGGGTAATAATTGTCTGGGCGAGCTAACCGTCTAGCTCGGATAATACGGTACGATAGTCAGATGCTCAGTGTGGAGCAGCAGGATGCCAAGGAGACCGGAGAGCTTATCCGAACGGAAGGGTATGCTACTACACAATCATCGCCGAGAAGAACAACTGAGGTCAACAGAGCAGAGGAATCCCGCCCGAGCAGCCACCTCGCTCGGCCAAGCAACAGGATCTGACCATCAATGGGGTGGAGGAGTCCCAGCCGAGTAGCTACTCCGCTCGGCCAAGCAACGAAACTATTGTTATATCTATCGGTATCCTTTTAGGAGATAGTGTCGCTGACACGACTCACACGAGACATGGTCAACAGATAGATCGTACGACGAAAGATTCTACTGTCTTGTCAAAAATATGCATGCTCTGTTAAGGTATGGTGTTAGATGTACTTTCCTGACAGGTCCCTTCATAGTACATATTGGAGAACGTGCTCACACCTCAAGGAGCATGCACGTCGCCCACCAGGGCTCTATATAAAGGGGGGCCATCATCGCGAAGGTACACGTGATTATTGTTTGCGCTTGCGTTATTATTGCTCCACTTTCCTCTACATTTCCAATGATTGACTTGAGCATCGGAGGGCCAACGCTATGGACCCCTTCCTTGGCTCGACACTGATGCTACTTGTTTAGCAGAGCGGAGCGCGTTCTACAGCTAGTCAGCGCAGCAACCACATCCCCAGCTTTCCACCCTCCCGTTTTCGGACAGGATCATTTTGATGCCGTTTGTGGGAACGTAGCCTCCATCCGAAACGAGAAGATGGAGAACACTGGACGACTAACTACGGTAATGCTAACAAAGAGCTCGACATGCTTATACAAGCCCGAGCGGTAAGGATAGTGAAGCAACAACAACAACAAGCATTGACCGAGCGCTAAGCGCATGAACCCACGGCGTTAGTGGCGGGGCATCAAGCAGGATATGGAGACCGAGCGAAGGATGCATCTACTCAGGGATAAAACAAGAAGCCGACCGGGACATATGGGGAGGTACCTAATGCGCCGATCCATTTCCATCGAGTGTTGTTCCAGACTCCATCAGAGGAACAGGGTTGAACGGACAAGGACCGAGGATCTTCCTTGGATGACGCACCCGTTCGGGACGCACAAAAGGGGAACGCACCAAGGGACGATGATTCACTCGAGCATATCAATCAACAATTCTCGCAGGAGATTTTGGATGACCCTTTTCCCAGACACTATACCCCGCTAATGATGGGGGAATACAACGGAATCACCGATCTTAACGACTACTTGGCCAAGTTCGACAACGCAGCCACACTTCATCAGTACACTGATGAGGTGAAGTGTCGAGCGGCGTTCCTACACCACTTCGCCAGTAGTTGCCACCACCATATGACAAGTATCAATTTGTTCTCCTTGAAGCAAGGGCCCGGAAAAGCATTGAGGGTCTACATCCAATGCTTCAACCAAATGGTCATGGACATTCCTTCGAGCTCCGCAGAAGTATTGGTGAACGCCTTTGCCCAGGGCCTAACTGAGGGGGAGTTCTTCCAGTCACTCATCCAGAAGCTACCAAGGGACTTCGACCATTTGCTCAGGAGGGTTATAGAGTACATAAACGTGGAGGAACACACATGCCAAGACACAACACATAGCCAAGATCAGCGCATAGGTTGGAACACAGTGCTCAAGTCAAACCGACAAGAAGGCGAGAACACAATAACGACATGAAGGTCGGGAACACAATAGTTGCACACAGGTCAGAGGCATACGACGACAAGGAATCTACACCGGATAAGCGTCGGATTCTCAAAGATGGCGACAACCAGCCATAATGCGGAGGGGCCAGCGGCTGCGACGTGAAGGCCACGCCTGTAGTGGGCAACCACGACACCCCTAGGCGGTGGAGTGGGTCGAGATGGCCGGCTATGGCGCTGAGGGACGACTGTCACACGATGGTGGAGCGGGAAAGATGCTTAGGAGAGGGAGAGGTGTGTCAGCGTGGAGACAACGAGGGGAGCGACGCTTAGGGGAAAGAGGGCTGCTGCGGACGTTGGAAAAGAGGGAGACAGAGGCAGGTTGCTGGTGACCCGAAGGGCGACGACGATCGCTGACAGCAGCTGCGATGGTGGCAGCGCCTGGGGTTGGGGCTGCGAGGAAGATTGGACATGGCGACGAGCTATAGCGCCAACGATGGCTCTGACGGCTAGAGCTCCTAGGTGGTCGTCTCCCTGGGTGGCGTGGAGAAGAGAAGAGATGGCAGCTGGAGGCGGCATGAGGGGAAGCGACTCCCTGGTGGCACTGGCGGTCGATGTGGAGAAGGAGATGCTCCTCCTGCCCGCAACCATCGACCTCCGCGCATGCGAGAGAAACAGTAGGGGAGATGGGGGGAGCCACGGCTGACTAGTGGGCGCGAAGGAAGGAGGCTGTGATTGGTTTGCGACAGGCGGTGTGGCTGCTCGGTGGCATCCGCGCCGAGAAGACCGGAGGCGATGCTGGCTACGAGGGAGAGAATGAGAGAGAGAGAGAGAGAGAGAGAGAGAGGGAGGAGGTGGTTTGCCGGTGACGAGAGAGATGACGGCCATGTGATCGTCCTCGCGGCGTCGGAGCAAACACGAAGCCAAAAAGCCCCTTGGCGACAGAATAAGCGAGAGAGAGAGAGCAGTGTATGAGCCTTCAGTGAGATGGCGGCGAGAACCTACGACGAGGCGATGCCGAATGGGGGTTGAGGCGTGCGTCCCTCACGGTTGTGGTGGGCGCGGAGAAGAGAAGCCACGAAACTAAAAAAAAACCCTTGTAAACAGTGCTTCCTCCTCCACTTATGTCATAAATAGTACTTTTACCAAAATACCCTCCCCTTTCTCCTTAATTCCACTAGGATCCTCCAGATATATCTGTTTCAATAAAAAAAAGAGCTGTGTTGAGAAACTTATATTGCACATAAATGATGTGAAAGACAAATTTATTGAGAGAAGGGTTCTCCTCTATGGTGGTCACAAATGTATTAAGTTGCATCCGATTGTGAAATGTCTTATTTATATTACTTTTATCAAAATTGATGAGTATCATACAGTAAGCAATTTTGCATTCTAAATCTATGGATTTTAATCGACAAAGGATGTTTTGAGAGGGTAATGTGATCATTTAACTCTTAAATATCATTCCTATAATGTTTTTAGAATAAACTATCTAAAATGAACTCTAAATCATTTTGAATATTATTATCTTTTTTCCAATAGTTTGGTTATTAATTTATTTATTAATTTTGTTACTCTCTAATTTCATTAAATTTGGATTTATATACGGAATTATATTTTTATATAACGTTTTAGAAGTCAACTCGAACTAAATGATAGTTAAATTGTTTCAAATTAATTATTCCAGTTAATACTCCCTCTCCATTATCCATATATTAATTAAATAATTGTTTTTTTAATTAGTTAGATTGAGATTGTTTAGATCGAGATCGAGATCGAGATAGGGATTGTTCTTCCAGATCCAAATTTATCATCTGGAGGCGACTGAAGGAGAAGCATCGCTCCATCTTCTCCTCTACTTTTGTGGGCGCAAATCCAACTCGATTGATGCTGCATCTCATTAATTTGTCATGGAAGTAGGGTTCCTGCCTCGCCCCACCACCTCCCTGTGCGCCGAATTGGGCTACTTTTCCGCATTAAGACCGGCTGCTTCTGACAGGGTATGTTCTTCGGCAATTCCTCAAATTATTGTTCGGTTGATTCAGTCGCCTCCTCATTCATGCTGTACTTTGGTCGATTCTCTGTTACGGTATCAAGCTTTTGTGAAGTATTTCTCTGGATCTTTGGACGCGTTTTCGCTTTTTCACTTGCAAGAGAAATAGTTGATCAAAGACTTGTTTTTTTTTTAATTATCAATTTATGGAGGATTCCCCCTTCTTCTCACTTCTCTTTCTAGCTGCGTGGAAAATTTCTGCGTACTTTTTTTTTTCATCCTTTGTTTCCTAAGCCTTAGAAAACTTACAACCAAAAGGAACTGAAAAAAAGATAAAGTGATGATTTTTCTCCCTTTTATGTGCGAGCATCAGCATTATGGATGAGCGCCTTTCTGCAGCTGTACTTGGATGAATTGTTCTTAATGCTTTGTAAGAAACTTCTTCTTTGTGATCTATTTGGCTCTGGCTAATTTCTAATTGATTGGAGATAGTCTACTCAATGGAGCTTGATTTAGATGCGCCATGGTGCATGCATGGATCTGTAATATCATAGTCGGTACCCTCAATACCTCTGGGACGGGTGAACGGAGCACCATGGTACATTCATGGATCTGTAATATCGTTGTCTGCTAGGTTGCTGTCCATTAGTTCCAGTATGTAGAGAGCTAAAATGGGTTCAATCTTCCATCAGCAAGTTTTAAAAAAGAGGACATTTCAATTGGGATTGGCTACCCCTTTAGAAACTTATGGTAAAATTATGGATTTTTCTTCAGGTTTTATGATACCTTTTGAAATTTTATAGCGGTTAGAACTTATAAACAATACTGTTTGATCTTCAAATCGAATATGCTAAGAGATGATAGTAATGGCGTTTCATGAATTCTATCTATTTTTTCACTCACATATTTAAGATGTAAATGAGGTTTTCCCCTTTTGGGGAACAATTGATAGTTTATTTCAGTCAGAGAAACAAAAAAAGAAAAGTAAGCCTTTGAGAGGGGCAATCTCTTTGGAAAAAGAAACAGATACCCAAACAGGAGGATGGAGGAGGAGAGGGAGTTCTTTCTAAATTAATCTAAACAACCGAAAGGAACTTGAGGTTGAAGAATTTATTTTATAACAAAACGGGTAGACCGTCAGTTAGACTATTAAATGGGAAGTATCCGTGCTTAGATGATAATCACACAGAAGTGAGATTCTTATTCTTACAAAAATGCTATTAAAGTTTTCCAATTCTTCATGGTAGTAGTTCTTTCATTGACTTATATGATAAAAACATGAAATGATGTTCTTTTCTTATTTTTTTGTATTTGAGTTGCAGAACTACTGGAAAATTATTAAATCTTTGGAAAGCTCTCCTACATCAGATGCTTGAAACTTGTTATATCTTAGCTACTTCAGTGGGTGCCAGCAGTATCGACACTAGCCATTTGGCAGATCCTATGATTATAAGAGAATCATGAATGAATGTTTAGATAACCTAATCATGAGCAGTTGATCATTTGGCGTCATTCGTCCTCATTGTGATTTGCTTTTTCTACAATACTAATAAGGAGCAGAAGTTCTGGTGATAAATTTATCATTCATGGCGATACAACAAGAACAGAATGAAGAAAGCCAGTGATGAATTCAGCAAACATTGAATTGCTCAAGCGAAGCAGCTATAGCATGAAGCATTTGGTTTTCAGGTGCTTCATTTTGGTATTTTCTATATTTGTACTTAGGATCGTCATATCTTCATTCCCCAGTTCCAGTTTGCTTACATGGAGGACCTCCAATTGGATCGGCATCACTGCTGCTTCTAACTTGCAAAATTCAATCAGGAGAGACAAATTCCTGGAAGTTCCTCAGATCATTTGGGGGTTGAACAATCAGAAAATTGCACTAGCCAGGGCATGCTTAACGGCGAGATTCTTAAACAGAACCCTTCTGATGCCTAGCTTGAGTGCATCTCTATTCTACAAAGAGGTTGATTTGCTTGAACCTATGGCATTTGATAAGTTATTCAATTTTGAAAAATTCAATGATCGATGTAATGGATTTGTGCGGTTGGGAAGCTATTCTGATCTTGTGAACAAGAGCAAACCATATGAGGTCCTTAAAGGTAGTGGTAGGAAGTGGACAAAGGAAAGGGATCTAAATCAGTTGACACAATGCAGGAATGAGTCATTTGATTACATTGAAGTTATTCGGATCTCTGGGAAAAATCCTTTCCTTTGGCACGACCATTGGCCAGCCAAGGATTATGCAAAGTTATTTGAATGTCTTATAGTGGTTGATGAGATAGAGAAGGAAGTGGCTAAGGTGATATCAAAGATTAAAGACGTAGGTAGAGAGGTGAGGCACAATTCTAATGCTCCGCCGAAGAATGTGAGTTTAGATGGCTGGCAAGATCACCATGTCCCATACATGGCTGTTCATATGAGGATCGAGAAAGACTGGATGATTCATTGCAAGAACGTAGAGCAGAGATTGAACATAAACCAGATTTGTAGTAGCAAGGATGAAATAATTGAAAGAGTGTCGCACATTACCACTATACAGCAGCCTATAGTGGTTTACCTTGCAGTTGCCGATGCCCTTCTAGAGGACGATTCAATACTAAGCGGATGGAAAGATGGTTTTGTTCCTTTTGAGAAAAAAAGTCTGGCAATTAAGGATGTATACGATAAGCACCCTTACCTTATACAGTCTGCAATTGACTATGAGGTTTGCTCTCGAGCAGACATTTTTGTTGGAAACAGCTTCTCTACATTTTCCAGCCTTGTAGCACTATCTCGGACAATGAAGTCGATTGGAATGGGGTTCACAAACTCATGCTCGACAGAAGTTGGGTATTCATCGTATGCATACAACATCGCAGAACAGCACGGTGGCGCTAAAATGTGGATGACCAATATGTCTGCCCCAAGTCTCTCCAGCATAAGTTATGGGACTAATAGCATATCATGTTACAGTTACTGGAACACATAAGTTAAGGCAGCATTCCTTTATTCTATAGGATGCGGCTGTTGCTAAATAGATGCCGTGACCGCATTCAGGAAGATTCTTCACTTCGCAAAGTCTAACTGGTGATTCAAAACTGACTGACTTCTCAATTGGTACAAGATTTCTTGTTCAGCATCTTTTATACACGTTGTAACATAATTTAACACCCATTTTTTTTTTGAAAGATGAAAAAAATTGACTGAATACTTGCTGTTATTGTGTTGGCTCTTATTGGGATCTTAAGTGTTTCTACCACCATTTGATGAGGATAGCTCTAAAATCACTTGTATGTTAGCTCTAGAACATGGAATATTCTCCTTACAAATTCATGTGATGATTTTTTAAATTCAATTTCTTAGTTTGGTGATGAAGATTGAAACCTAACTAATAATGAAACTTGAGAATATTTGATTGATGTTCTTCATTTTCCGCCATGTTTGATGGTTTTAAATAGTTGATATCTTAGGAAGACATGTAAACATCTGTTGTTTGTGGGGCGCAAACTTTCGCACTGGTCTCGGTCCAGCTAAAACCAGGGTTCTTCTTTGTTCCTTTCTCGCGCATTAGAGCTTTTACCCTCTTCACCTCGTCCCATCTGCCCAGCTCTGAGTACATGTTCCAAAGCAACGCATAGTTAGCACTGTTTTCTGGCTCAATTTCGAACAATTTGCTCGCTGCAACCTCTGCCAACTCCACATTGCCATGATTCCGACAAGCTGAGAGCAATGCACCCCAGACACTAGCACCGGCTTCGGTCTCCATCCTTTCAATCATCCGCATTGCCTCAACCAAACGACCGGCGCGGCTGTAGAGGTCCACGACACATGCGTAGTGCTCTGATTGCGGCTTTACATGGTAAACTGTCTTCATGGAATCAAAATATGCAAGGCCTTGATCGATCAACCCTGAGTGGCTGCACCCAGAGAGTAGGCCAGTGAATGTGATAGGATCCGGGCGAATGCCTGATCTCAACATGCCCTCGAATGTTGATACGGCTTCGCAACCGAGGCCGTGCGAAGCATAGGAGGTGATCATGGAGTTCCATGCGGTGACATCTTTGTCTCCGTGAGGAATTTTGTCGAACAGTTGGCGGGCTTTGGTAAGGTTGCCACACTTTGAGTACATTCCGACAAGAGCAATCTGCACGATGGGATGTGAATCGAAGCCCATGGCAGCGGCGTATTGGTGGATCCTCTCGCCTTGCTCCAGCGCGGTGGAGTGGGCGCACGCCGGCAGCACACTCACCACCGTCACCCAATTGGGCTTCACCTCCGAATCCCTCTGCCGCATTTCGTGGAATAGGCTCAGCGCGCGGCCGGATAGTCCGCTCTGGCAGTAGCCGGAGATCATGGAGGTCCAGGAGATGATATTCCTCTCAGGCATTTCGTCGAAGAGGTTCTCTGCGGCGCCGAAGGCGCCCACTCTCATGTAACCGGCGATGAGGGCGTTCCATGAGGAGGGAAGTCTAAGTGCCGTTTCGTTGAACATGCGGTGGGCATCGTCGAGGTCGCCGCACTTGGCGTACATATTGATCAGGGAGCTGCCGACGTAAGCGTCTCGGTGGAGGCCGCGGCGGAGCGTGTAGAGGTGGAGGGTGCGGCCTAAGTAGAGAAAGGAGAGGTCGGAGGCGGCCTTGAGGGCGAAGGGAAAGGTGAAGTGGTCGGGAGGGAGGCCAAGAGCAAGCATCCGTCGGAATAGGCAGAGAATTTCGAGGGGGGAGCCGCGTAGGGAGTGGGAGCGGAGGAGGGCATTGAATAGGAGGGTGGACGGACGGTCGGCATGGTGGAGGAGGAGGGAGGCGGAAGGGAAGTCGTCGGAGCGGGCGTAGGCGGAGGCGAGGCGGGCGGCGAGTGGAGCGTCGTCGTCGTGGAGGATGCCGAGGAGGGCGAGGTGCGCATGGATCTGGCGGAGGCGGCGGAGCGGAGAGGGGCAAGGGGATCGGGCTAGTGAGCGGAGGAGAGCGGCGTACGTGCGGGCGTCGGTAGGCTGCCGAAGGCGATGAAGTGCGCCGCCACCACGGAGATGCATAACACTGACACGAGGGACACACGTTCCGTTCCTTAAAAAAACAGGAGTACTGGAGCGGATGCTGGGAAAAAGCGGGTCGGAGTTTATCACAAGTCCGCTCCGCATCCAGAAATTGAAACCCAACCGTTCATTTCTCACGGCTAATTCAAATTTCGAAACTTGTAACCTTCGACAGCATCGCCTCTGCTTGTCCAAACACTGAACACGGAAAGTAATCAATCAACCACTGACACCGTTTAAAAGCTTATAGATGTCCTGTTTCCTGTACACATCCTACACGAACCTTCTCCAGTTCTCCTCCCATTGAAAATCAAGCGAACGATTCAAAATCGCAAAACCCTAAACTTAAGAGCGCCGGAAGTTTTCCTGCTCTTGTTCGCTCTTCCGATGGCCAAGAAGAAAAGCAATCCCACCGCGGCGGCGGCCGTCGTAGGAGGAGACTTGGAAGGGAGGCTTGAGAGCCTCAGGGATCTGAACCAGATCCTCCTCAAGGAAATGGTGGAGCGGCGGGAGCAAGTGAGAGACCTCCAATCCTGCGTCGACCGCCTCTCTGAAGATCGCTTCCTCTTCATCGATATTGACCGAAGTTTTTCTGATCTCGTCGTCACCTCCCGGATAACTGAGATCGCGGCCGAGAGGTCGGAGGCGGAGGCAGCTCTGGCCGCCGTGCAGAAGATGCTGGAAGCTGTCACCAGCGAGAGGGATGCAGCGAGGGGAGATCTTCATGCGGTGTTGTCTGAGAAGGATTCTGCCCTAGTTGAGCTTGACCGTGTGAAGCGGGAAGCTGAGATCCGAGATGTGAACGCCAGGGCGGAGGCCGAGAGGCAAAGGTGTGACCTTGAGCAGACGATGATGCTTATCCGAGATCTCGAAGCTGATAAGGTCACCATGGAAGAAAATGCTAGGTCGATGAAGAAGGATCTTAGTATCACTTATGATCAGTTGCAGATGATTCAAGTAGAGAAGGGTGAGATCGAGAAAGAATTGCAGGGACTGGTATCCGAAAGTGCCACATACAAAAGGGATCTCAACACAGTGTCGAAGGCATTAGAAGAGGCTCAGGAGAAGATTGCGAGTTGTCAAGTGGACAATGTTGGTCTCAGAGAGCAGATTTTGAGGATGCAGCTTGAATTTGAGGCGGATAGAGCTGATTTGATTGCAGAGGTGGACGGATTGAAGGGAAGGCTCCATAACATCGAACTAAAGAAGGAAGAGACAGTGGAAGAAAAGATTAGTCTTGAAGCTAAAGTTGCTCATCTACAAGGAATTGTTTCAGAGCAACAAGCTGAAAGAGATTTGACCTTGCAGAAGCTTGCCGAAGAAGAGGAATTGAAGGCTCTAGTCATAGAGGAAAGGTTGCATCTTAAAGAGGAGAAAGAAAAATTGCAGCTCGAGCTCAAGTCACAGAAAAAAATGTATGAATTGAAGCTAGATGATTTGCAGGAGACAGTTAGGAAGATCGAAGAAGCGAAGGATGAAATTGATGGATTGAGGTGTAAGCAGGCGTCAGAACTTGTCAATCTGGAGATGATAACATCTATGCTCCAAGCTGAAAAGCAATCAGCCATTAATGACCTTAATCTCGTGGTGATTGAAATCCATGGCCTGAGGCTGCAGGTGGAGGAGCTAAAGAATGAGCTTCATGATGAGAAGGGAAAAATTGAGAGCCTCAGGGTTCTGAACCAGCTCGCCCTTAAGGAAACAGTTGAAAGGCGAGATCAAGTGAAAGACCTCCAGTCCCAATTAGCTGAGCTTACTGCAGAGAAGGTGAAATTGGAATCTGTCGTTGGCAAAAGGGATTCAGTGATAAGGGATCTCAATATTGCAGTGTCAGAGAAGGATTCTGCCCTATTTGAGCTTGACAATTTGAAACAAAGGTGGAGGGAGGATGCAAAGAGGCAAAAGTGGGAGCTTGAGCAGAAGATGATTCTTATTCAAGCCTTTGAAGCCGATAAGGCCGCAATGGAGGAAAAAGCCATGTCATTGGAGAAGGATCTCAGAAGCACTTATGATCAGTTGCAGAAAATTCAAGCAGAGAAAGTTGAGATTGAGAAAGATATGAAGGGAATAGTATCCGAGACCGCCGCTTACAAAAGAGATCTCAACACAGTGTCAATGGCATTGGAAGAGGCTCAGGTGAAGATCGCAAGTTGTCAAGCTGACAACTTTTCTCTCGCAGAGCAGATTGCAATGTTGCAGCTTGGATTTGATGCGGACAGAATAGCTTTGATTGCAGAGGTGGATGTGTTGAAGGAAAGGCTACATAACATCATAGGAACAAAGGAAGAGATGGAGGAAGCAAAAGTTCGTCTTAATGCTAAGTTTTCTGATCTACAAGTTGAGAAGGACATGATATTGTTGAAGCTCGCTGAAGAAGAGAAATTGAAATCTCTGTTCGTGGAGGAAATTGAGAGATTGAAGTTGGAGTTTGGCTACCTTCGAAAGGAGAATGAAAAATTGAAGCTTGAGATAAATTCACAGGAAAGGTTGTTTGAAGAAGAGATTGATGGTTTGCGAAAGACAATTAGGAACATCAAAGCAGCGAAGGATAAGATCGATGGATTGTGGGCTATGCAGGAGTTGAAAGTTGTTGACCAGCAGAAGCAAATTTCAATACTTCAAGCTGAAAAAGATTCAGCCATCTGTGACCTCAATCTCATGATCAATGAAGTTGACGGCCTAAGGCTTCAGGTCGAGGGACTAAAGAAGGAGCTTTGCAACTCTGAGGCTGCACTCGATAGACTTAATGCCGAGAATACGCTCATGAAAGGGGATGTTGATTCATTGGTTGCAGAAAAGTCTGCAGTCCAAGAGATGGCAAGGGTTACTAATGAAAACTTTGCCAAGGTATTGTGCCTCTTAAAGGCTACTTCCGAGAAGATCATCGAACAAGAAATTATGGAACTTGAACAGGATTCAGGTGAGGATGTTCTGAATGCAGCCATAGATGATTTGAAGGCAATTGAGGTGACTTTTGAGAAGAAGGCGGCGAAGATCAACGAGATGGAGCAAGAACTGGAGGTGCTGCAATGTGCCAGGGCTGAGTCTGAGAAGAAAGCCGGAGTGTTGTGTTGGGTTTGTCCGGGAATTGCTGCCGTGTTGGCTGCCATTTCTTATGCCTTGGGAGTCAGCAGCCGCTAAGGTTTTCTTCTTCCTCTACCTCAAATTTGTTGTTGCCTTTCTTTGATGATCTTAGAAACGATCAAAGTTTTGGTATCGTTTATCTGATACTTGAGAACGATATGTGGGCTACAACTTAGTAAGAAGTACTCATTTCATACATGTTTTTTTTCCCTTGCCCACTAGGAGGATGACTTGTTAGGTCCAATTAAAATTTCTTAATATTTAAAATTATGAAAATAATTAATTTTTTTTAAAAAATAATGTTATCATTAAGTTTATTAATATATTTAATATTAATATAAAACTTTATTAAAAAAAATAAAAAAAGTTAGATTATTTGAAGTTGACTGAGCTTAACCCATGAACAATGTTGTGTTTTTGATATCACGCCGAGTAGCAAGAATTCATTTTGCACACTATCATTAATCTCAATTATTAAAATAGCTTTTAAAATTTTAAAATTATTAAATGTAGTAAGTTTCATGAACAACTAAGATAGGAAAGCATAACACCACATCATTTACTCATTTTAAAGATAAATCTAATGAAAAATACCTTTTCCCCAAAAAATTTCCATGAGAAAACGCAATTACTAATCCTCTTAAACCCTAAAAAACTCAAATTTTGCGAGAACCATTTTTTATCACTCATTATTATTTTTGTAAATCTTAAAACCATATAAATGTCCATTCCTTTTGTTGCTCTCTTATGCACTTCCTCAAGCAACAGTTATCACTTTTAAGAATGCTAATTGACAAACAAAGCTGCCTTATGACTTCTCTTTTCTCTTTCATCTCTCGCTTCTGCTTTAGCCTTTAACATTTTGTTCTCCATCTTCAACTTCTCAATCTCCTTAATCATCGCCGCCGCCGCCGCCTCCTCGTCATCAACTCCATCATTTGCTTCTTTTGCTTCACACAATTCAGATTCTTCACTACTATACATACACAATGGTGAGCAAGATTGGGGTTCTTCGTCCATTAGCATCTGGTTATCCAGCTTCAACCATTCAACCTCTCCATTCATCGCCTCACTGTCTTCAACTCCATTCTCCATCACCTCTTCCGCATCTGACACTTCAGATTCACCACCGTCGTATGTGCCCAATGCTTGTGCTACATAGATATGCTCAATTAACTTACCTATGTAGCACCCGCTCGACATCGGGAGTGTAAGATCCACATTGTGATGGTTTTTCATTTCTGACTTGAGTCGATCATATCGCTGAGCCAACAATTTGTTTGCTAAGTGGAAATCCTCAATCATGTGTATGAGCTCTGGTCTCTTCTTGGCGTACCGTTCTGCACTCTGTAGGAAAGACTCGGCTTCTTCTTCGATCAGTTCTAGGATCGCCTTCGTCTTCTTGTCTAGCTCTGGTTATTGATTTAACACTGTAAGAGGTCATTCTCTTAGCTTAGTTAAACCGAATTAATGTGAAGAACAAATTAGAACACTACAAACAGCTTGTTTGTCGTCATTATCAAACAAACATTGAGGTATTAGTCTCCATAATTTAAAGTCGTTACTTGTTAGTCTTGTTATCTAGATATGTTGAGATATAAATTTCACAAACATTGAGGTCATGCTTGCAAATAACAATTAGATTACAAGTGATATTATCAATTTCAGAGATAAGATTTGTATAGCAAATCTAAATAGTTGTCACTAATAAAGACGATCATGATTATAGTGACCTTTGCTAGAGAATGTTTCCTCTATTTGATGTTTAAGAAAATATCAAACAAAGCAGTAATCATAGTGTTTTCATAGAAATAGCAAGATAAAGTGGTGTGTAAAAATATCCTAAGAACTCACCAACAACATGAACCCTAACTTTTAACTGAAAGAAAGGCTCTGCCTTGTTTCTTCTAAATTACTGGAAAACAATAGAAACCTCAGCAGATTTGTCCACATAAAATGACTAGAAAAAATTAAGATTTCAATGCCAAGATGAAAATTTTCTTCAGCCAAAACTCAATCGATTGCAGGCAAACTCAAGAAGCGACAGGATTTTAGCTCGAACGCAGACGAGGATTCAAGGCGATGAAAATCGAACCTAGAAGCACGGATTGGAGCCAGGGGGAGCTTCTAGGGTTACTGCAGCCGTTGAGCCACCATGGAAGGGACTGCCGCTTCGCCATTGCTGGAAACCCTAGCCGATCACAGAGGAGAGGCAGCGGAAAAGGTGCGGATTTAATTTAAGGAGGGAAGGACTGAAGAAGTTGAAAAAGGAAGGAATTTGAAGGAATGAAGATCCTTCGTAACATTTACTTGGACAGGGAAAAATGGTAATGGGCCGGCCAAGTGCACCTGAATCTCGGCCCAGTTAAGATCCATCGGTCCATTTATGTTACTAAGGTTCAATTCCTTGACCGATTGATCGGTCGGAGTAGTCAGATGTCCGGCAAATCGGTCGCCTCTATCACCGACCTACCGTGATGAGTTTTGCTAAACCATGGAGTACTTCCATTGTTCCTAACGGAATCCACTCACGTAGATCGTGAAGAGTCGTGTCTCCGATCCTTGAATCATCGCTGGAGTATATATTCATACCCTTGCAAACATTTCGAAGAGGTGTTTCGAGTACTCGAATGTGATAGATAGGTTTGTTATGTCTTCTTCACATGGGAATGATACCGAAACCCAAAGCTATCATTTAGGGTTAAAGAACTTCAACTATTAATTGAAATGTTAAAAACAAACCTGTCAAAATTTTCAAGGTTCTTTTTCTGGCAAAGGAGAGGAAGAACTTATGCGAATTCCTTTCCTTTTACATTTCCTAATGAATTCCTCAGCTTCTGCTGGCTTGCCTATACGAATAAGGGTATCAGCAACTAAGCTATACGACTGAGAATTTGGAGAAATACTATGAAGTTCCATCACGCGCATTGCCTCTTTAGCGCCTTCGATTCTCCCTGCATCACACAAGGCTTTAATGAAAGAAGCATAGGTGTTCGCATCAGGAACAACTCCAAATCTCAACATAGCACTGAAGAGGTGCTGTGCTCTCTCAAACTTTTCGATCCTGCAGAGACTCAAAATGAGGGGATTGTAAGAGAAGATATCAGGATCAATGCCTTCCGATCTCATCCTTTGGAATAGCTTCATTGACTTGTCGATATTTCCAACCGCGCAAAGTGAACGTATCAGCGTATTGTAAGTGATAGCATTTGGGGAGATACCCCACTCTACCATCTCGTTGAAACAATTGAAAGCATCATCTATGCGGTGCGCTTGGCAAAGCCCGTCGATTAAAGCACTAAATGTAACGACATCGGGCTTAAGTCCATGCTCCAAAAGCTTCACTAGGATACTTCTTGCCTTACTTGAATCACCAGTCTTGGAAAATCCACTGATCAATGTGTTGAAAGTAATGAGATTCGGATGAAAACCCTGATTGCGCATCTGCTCTAAAATTTCTATTGCATTATCCAACATTCCTAATTTCACGAAGCAATCAATCAAGGTATTGTATGATTCCACACTAGACAGATATCCATCTAAGATCATCTTCCTCAGGTATTGACTAGCCTCCACCACATGCTTCTCCTCTAACAAACCCTTGACGACGATAAGATATGTACTGAATCCCGGCTTCCCACCTCTTTCGACATAACTATTCAACATTTCACACACTTGAGACAATCTCAAGCTCTTCAAAGCACATGCCACAACAACACCGAAAGTTAAGGTGTCTGCACATTTCCCTCTTTCACCCATTTTGTTCAAGAATTCGGTAGCCTCAAGTGCCATATTGTTCGTCGAGAGGCAATGCAGCATCGTGCTACAAACTTGTTCATCCATCAGATTTGCCTTTTCAAAGTACCTGCTTAAAGTTTTGTATGCTTTGCTGGATCCAATACATCGGAATGTACCATGAATCAATGCTCGGAATGTGGCTTCGTTCGGACTGACTTTCCGCTGTTTCATTGTCTCGAGCACCTGACATGCCTCGGCAACTTTCTTGGCATTACAGAAGCCATCTACCAGCATTGTGTATGTGAACACATTGGGTGGGCAACCTGAACACTCCATTTGCTTCAGCAACCGAAGAGCTTCGTCTACGATACCACGTTTGCAGACTCCGTGGATGAGAGCATTGTATGTGAACCGATCGGGCGAGCAGTTGTCAGAAGGCATCTGTTGGAATTTGAAGTAAGCAAGATCAAGTGAGTTTGCCCTGACCAAAGCTTCGATCATTGAGTTGTAGAGCCGCGTTGTCGGTCGGAGACCAAGCACTGGCAACTGCCCAAAGATTTCATTTGCATACTTGGCGAGCCCTAATCTCCCCCAGCTCGAGAAAAGCATGCAGAGAACATCTTCTGTGAGGCGATACCCGGAAACCCTAACCTCCTTCATCAAATCCGCCGTCAGAATAATTGGACCTTTCCTCCATAGCACATCGCCCAACACCCTACGCACCGAGGGATGCGCCGCTAATTTCGCGTCGAAATTGGCGGCCCAAATGTACAGCCTGAAGCAAAACAAAGGATTTTGGAGATTTTGCAGCAGACTTACAATTATCCGAGGGCTCAAAGAAGGTTCGTAGCGTCGCAGCTCAGAATCGAGCGCCAAGAGGGGGTCTTTCTGCGAAAGAACCGAGGCGAGGCGGACGTGGTCGAGGGGCTTCGCCGAGGTCGCCTGCTGCGTAATTCCGCTGGAAATGAGCGGTTTTGATTCCGGAGTGGAGCCGAATCCACCGATGCCGTCAATACTTTCATATTTTGGAGGCGAGAGTCGGGAGTGATGGCGAGTATGGCCGCGCTGGTATTCGCAGGGGCCGTCGACGGCGGGGTGCGTCGGATCGAGATGGGCCTTCTGGGTGGAAAACAAGGTGGCGAAATAAGAGCTGCGGAGGCGTAGAAGAGGAGGGGGCGCTCGTCTCATGAGCTGAGGAGGTGGTGGCGGCAGCGAGGAACGCTTCCGGTGGGCGGCGGCGGCATGACTCGGAGGCGGTCGTTACTATTAGGTAAAACTAAAAAAGATCGCTCCAGCACGACGGAGATTTAAACCGGCAAGCATTTTGGGCCGGACTGAATCAAATAGGCCGTTGTTAACTAGATGATGCTTCGGCCCATCAAGCACATCCCCACATTGCTTGATTTGCCAAAAGTAATCTTGAATGGATAATCGGAGAAGAAGAGTGCAGCTGAGTGTGTCGACGAGGGGAGAAGAAAGAAGCAGTGGATAGGAGTGCATCCAGTTGAATCTTCGACTCGGCAAGCCTCTCCTTGTCAAATGCATCCACTAGGTATATCACTGCATCAGGCAATAATCATGCTCTTGTCATTAACTCATCTTCATTTATGAGACACAAAAGGATAAATTAAAAAAAATTATCATAGGATCTAAGAAGTGCTAAAGAGGATGAATAGTGCATATCATTTTTTCACATTTTAAGGAAACTTGAGAGATAGCAGCAGAAATAGAAATCAAACACAACGCTAATACAATTTCTTTTAACTTGGTTCACATCCCGTGCTGCTAGTTCAAGGCCCATGATCGTTGATCATTTTTGTTGGACAATTCATTAATTATTCGATGAGTACAAGAATTCGAATATGCATAATAATTAAAGACAATGAAAAATACCGACAACAAATTGAGATCCGAAGTAGAGAGTTGTTGTCGGTGCAGTGTTTCGACATCGTGGTAGAATTTTGGAGCAACGCGAAAATCTTTTGAGCGAAGAAAAATAACCTATGGAGTTATTGGTTGAAAACTCATTTTATAGTGCATCCAGGGCACCTCGAATGAACGAGGGTGTCTCAAGAAAGCCTCATTCGATCCAATGTAGTTGCACGTTATCCTCTTGAGATAAATTTCTGGTTGAAGCATCTAGAATGAACCAGGGTGCCTAGATTTCAAGCGCTTGAAACCACTCAGGGCACCCTAGATCTCAAGTGGATGAGAACTACCCAGGGCACCCTAGATTCTTCTCCAAGAGTCCGAAACTTCGTCCAAGTTTTTGCCTTTGATTACCTACATCATAGAGTTAGCGCACAAGCATAATATAAAAGTAGACATATTTTTAATAACTTTTGGATTTTCAATAAAATCCAAGGTTAGATTGACGTCTACTATTTCATTCAAGGGAACACGTCCTCACATACTCTTATCAAGAGAGTTTACCTAACTTGCTAAACACCCGATCATTCAGATATGTTTAAACTTCTTGCTTGACATTCTATCCTCTGACCCCATAGGACTTCCTCTCGATATTCAGTCCTCCAGACCTATTGATCTGCTAGACGTCTGGTTCTTCAAACCCATCTAGACTTCTTGCCTGGTGTACTCAATATGCTAAGTCTTCTGCCTAGCATCCGATCCAGCTGACCAACTAGGACTTTTCCTTACCTATTATCCAATCAGTTTGACCTACTAAGACTTTTATCTTTACCTAGTATCCACTAGGACTTTTACTTTACCTAGTATCCAGTTAACTTAATCTATTAGGACTTTTTGATTAAGCTATATGCATACTTAGTCAATCTAATTAAATCACAATACCGCTTAACTTTAAATTTTTTACCAATATCAAAATCAAGTTCAATTATCTAGTACTTCTTATACCAATAATCTCTCACTTTTTAATTATAAGAAACTAGTTCAAAATTAAGTAAAGATAGATATAAAGAAAATGTTTAATGAGTAATTTTTCAAAAAAAAAAAAAAAAACTTTCTCCCCTTAATTTCATCTCTCCCCCATAATGTAATGTTTAGGATATTTTTTTTTAAAAAATGCTTAACTTTATACTAAAATACTTAACTTTTATATATTCTCCCTTTTAACATATATCAAAAACTTAATATAAATGAATTTCTTGAATAATTTTCAAAATAATTTTTTTGGAAAATATTTTAAGGCTACTTTTTCAAAAGGGATTTTGTGAAAATAGAATTTTGAAAAAAAATAATTTAAGACTAAAGATAAAAAAAAAAATCAAAAGACATGTTAAGATTAAATTTTCAAGGGAAATTGTGAAACCACTTGGAACATGCATTTTTAAAAAATAATCTAAGGCTAAATTTTTAAAAAGAATTTTGAAAGACATGTTAAGATTAAAATTTTAAAAGAAATTTAAATAATGGTTAAAATAGTCGAAACACACTTGAAGGCTAAATTTTAAAAGAGGATTTGAGAAATAATTTTAACAATGCTTTAACATTTAAGACATTTAAGGAGTTAATGCACTTAAAAAAAATTAATTTATGATCCTGTCTAGAACTTGAAGATATGAAAAATTAAAAATGTGGCATTCTGGTTGATCATTTGTAGATTTCACTCGGACTTGCAACACAAACTATGTCAGTGTCGAGTCAGGAAAGGGGTCCCCGACATTGACTCTCTGACGCTCAAGTTAGTCACTGATGATGAAGACGAAGGTAGAGTAACAAGAAGACTGTAGCACAAACAGTGAATATTGCATGTATTGCGTACCTGTGCCGATGTTTGGACTCCCCTTTATATAGAGCTCTTGTAACGCACGTGCACGCTTCCCAAGGTGAACACGCTTATCAAAGTTTTCCCTGAAAAGACTTGTCAGTAAAGTGTCCCTGACACAGTACCTTAATGGGCTGAACATATCTCTGAAATGATATTAGAAGCTTCCGCCGTACAATCTTCTGGCTTTCCATACCCGGTGTCGGTGACACCAACTCCCAAAAGGATGTCGATGGATATCAGAGGGAGTGTACTTCTAGGCCGAGGGGGTTGGCCGCTCGACCGGGATTTCACCGCTTTGGTGTTCAGTTCGATCGGTCAGAACCTCGCTACTCCTATGTGTGTGTATATTCGTCCGAAGATTCACTTTGCCACTACCGAGACATGTTGCCAGGCCGAGCGGGGTAGCCACTCGGCCCGGCTGCTGCACCTTGCCGCCTCCTTCGTTCGACGTCCAATAATCCATTGAGTGTCAATCGTTTAACTCCGTGTCGAAGGCGGCGGCGGATCGGGGCCTTCTTCCCCGGTCGGGGCATGTTTCGCCCGATCGGCCGATGCTATCCGCGCGTTAACCGCCTTGACTTTAACCTCCACCGGGGTAGCAGGGTGGAGCCCCTCTGCGCGTTGACCGCTTTGACTTTGACCTCCACCGGGGGCAGCGGGTGGGACCCCTCATCATCACCGCATCACATGTCTCTCCCTCAATTCTAATCGAAGGAGGCTGCAAGTCTGACTAATTGGATAATTATCTGAGCATTTTTCCACCCGATCGGCATTCTTGAGCATTACTTGGTTTCTGATCGAGATGCGACCGCTCCCTGTCGGTCGGCCAGTTGAAGCTTATCGTTCGGCCGTGGGTATGCTCCCTCAATCTGGTCGGCACAACGAAGGTTTATACTTGTGAAGTCTTTTCTTGGGTTGTCTTGGGCGAGCGCGAATCAGGCTTATGTCACCCATATTTTTAGAAAATCGTGCAAATCTCTTCACATTAAGGCTAAGCGCGCCCCCATGCCCTCACTAAATGTCGACCCGTGGTGATGCGCCACGTGTCCTGCCCACTGCCGCCAAATGCCTAATGTGACAGGCGGATATCCGTTGGTGATGTGATGTTTGACGGTTCAAATTCAACAATCAGATTTTGACTGGGTTTCTGCGACCTAGATCGGACGACTCTGGTCGGCCGGCCCCAGGCTTATAAGTGATTACACTCTTGTTGTTGCTATATAACAACAACAAGTGGGGGTCCATGTACTGCCGAAGGTATGTGTTATTAGTGATTACACTCTTGTTGTTGCTACAATTCTCTTTGTTCTTCACTGTTGTCGGTGATTGACTTGCACGTCGGAGGGCTAACGTTAGGACCCCTTCCCTAGCCCGACATTGATGTTCTTAGTTTTGTAGAGTGGAGCGAAGTCTTCACACGTTCAACCATAGAACTATATCCCCAACCAGTTGTCTTCACCGTTTTAGGACAAGATAAATGTTTAATTAAACACAGATTAATTAGACTTAATATTAATTTAGTTTAAGTATATTAAGTGTAATTATGAATATTTAATTGAGTTACGATTTTATATTAAATAAAGTTTGAGTTTGTTAAGATTAAAGAATTTAAGTTAATTAAGAAATAATTTAAGTTAATTAAGAATTTTAGATTTAATTTTAAGTTAATTAGTTTAGGTTAAATTAATTGAATTAAATTTGCTTGAGGTCAGTTTATTAAGTTTGATTAGAATTTATCAACATTCTTAATTAAGGTTTATTTATTAATTAATTATTAATTAAATTGTTTAATTTTAGTTAAGTTTACATAATTAGTTTTAGATTTAATTATTTGATTTAGAATTATTTGTTTAAATTAGGTTGAATATGGGGTTTAAGTTAGGTTTAGGTTGATAAAGTTAATTTTAAATAATTTCTAAATCTATTTCACCCTTTTCTCAATTTTTAATAATAGAACTTTGATAGGATTTATGAGATGGTTGTTAATTTTACCTTTGTTAATTTAATTTAAATTTTAAGGATTAATTAATCTTTTGTTAGATTCAAGTTTAACTATTGATTAAATAAATTCACATTTCAGGTTTCAGCTTACAGGCTATGGAGAGGCATAGAGTTCATTTTGGATATCCAAGCAACAACCACTTCTAAACAAAACTGATTTATGAAATTGAACACTTAGCTAATCAATTGAGAAACTCTAGTCTAACTACTCAAGGATGGGGCGAGGTAGTTTCAGTTAATTCCACTTAGTTAAATAGACAAAGTAAAGTACGTCTTACCCCACTTGACTCCCTAGACCAAGCTTCTCATACCATCTTGTCTCATCCTAGTACTAGATTGGGTAAGCATCAATCAAGCCTAAGTCCTTATCTAATCATTCTAAATTAAACAATAAATAAACTAAATGTGCAAAGTAAAATAGTAAATAAATCAAGCATATAAGTTTATCTAATAACAAAAATAATTTTTCTATCAGTTCCCTCTTGATCATGACGTCAATAAGGTCTATTTAGGTAATGTATTTGACCCTTGGGGATCCAATATTAGTTTAGTTCAACATGATTAATCATGTTTGATTTAGAGATTCATATTTGGACTTGATTTCTAATAGTTCGATTTATTAAAGATAAATATGATTTAAAATGAGTCTTAGCCTTGCATCCAAGTCTAGATTGATTGTATATAGCTTTTTGTTCTCCAAGTATAATATCAAGATTTTTAGAGCCCAAAGGGAATCATTCTAATGATTTTTTAAGTTCTTTGATTTAAACTTTCAAAGTAGAATTTTCTTTCTTAAGTTATTGGACTTGAATTGAAGTTCCACTTTGGACTTATCAGTCGAAGAACTTGGGTTAGTCTCCTCCTTAAGGGTGGTTACCTCTTTTTGGAGTGACTTGACCCAGACATTGGACTTGAGTAACTTTTACATCTAATAGTTGTTGGTGCAATCGATCTTTAAAATTTTGATGTTTGACAATGTACCTAAAGTCTGGTCAGTTTGACTAAGCATTAATCTAAATAGTGTTGGTTGCTACTCGGAAAACCTAGAGGTTCCACTGTACAAAAATTTTGTACAAAGGTCTGAACCTTTTCCTAGCTACCATGTGTTCTTTTAAATTAAATTTTGGATCGCCTGCGGAACTTAACACGTTTGATCCAAAACTTAATCTATTTGCTCTTTAAGGTTTAGACTTGGATCTCCTGCGGAACTTAACACGTTTGATCCAAATCACCTAAGTTATTAATTTCATTAAATATTAATTTCCATAATTGGTTCCCAGTACTGACGTGGCGAGGCACATGGCCTTCTTGGATATGGGAACAACCACCACCGACTAGACAAAACCTTTTATGGAAAGCTAATATTTAATTTCCTAAAATAACTTTAGGACAACCAAAAAGAACAATCAAATCACAAGGAAAAGAAAAAAATAAAAGAACACAACTTCGAAAAACATATTCGAAATACTAGAATCGTAAGCCTCTTGTATTTGGTATTATTTCCATAAATAACTAGCATGATGCGGAAAGGAAAAATTACTAGTTATACCTTCTAAAAAGACCTCTTGATCTTTTACCGTATTCCTCTTCTAACCTCGGACGTTGTGTGGGCAACGATCTTCCGAGATGAGAACCACCAAACACCTTCTTCTTCCTTGCAAGTTTCGGCCACCACAATTCTCCAAGAGAAGTAGAGGTCCGGCCACCACCACCAAGCTCCAAGGGATGCAAGAAACAAAACCACCTTTCTCTCCTTCTTCTCCTAGCTAGAACCGGCCACCATCAAGAGCTCCAAGAGAGGTTGCCGCCGACCATAAGAAGAAGAGAAGAGGAAGAAGCTAGGGCCGGCCAACAGGGAGGAAAAGAGAGGAGAAGAATAATAGAGTTGATCACCCGTGAAGGCACCTCTACCCCCTCTTTTATAATCCTTGGTCTTGACAAATAAGGAAATTTTAATAAAAAAATTCCTTAATTCTTTTGTCATAAAAAAGAAAAATTATTTTAATTAAAAAATAATTTTCTTCTTTTAATAATAATGGCCGGCCACTTCTAATTTCCCAAAACAAGGAAAATTTAATTCACACAAGAATTAAAACTTCCTAATTTGTTTCTAGAAATTTATAAAAATTTCTCCAATAATTTTTATCCCTTCATGATTGGTTAATAAAAAGGAAATTTTATAAATTAAAATTCTTCTTCTAAACATGTGGATAATTTCCAAAAGGAAAGTTATCTCTAAAAATTAAAATCTCTTTTCAATCTACAAATAAGGAAAGATATCAAATCTTTTCTTAATCTTTTGTAGAAACTAATAAAAGAGAATATTTAATTTTTAAACTTCTTTAAATTATTATCATGGTCAAAAGGAAAGTTTTCTTAAAATAAAATCTCCTTTCAATCTACAAATAAGGAAAGATTTCAAATCTTTTCTTAATCTTTTGTAGAAAGCTTTAAAAGGAAAGATTTAATTTTTAAACTCTCTTTTAAAACTATGATATCCACATAAGAAATAATTTTAATAAAAAATCCTTTTTAATATGATGTGGCCGGCCACCTAAACTTGGGCTCCAAGCTATTGGCCGTCCACCTTAAGACCAACCTTTAGGCTTGGCCGACCCTAAGCTTGAGCTTCAAGCTTAGCTTGGCCGGCCCCTATTGGTTGGGTAAGAAGGTGGGTATGTGGTGGGTATAAATCTCTATATACAAGAGGTTACGATAGAGACCGAGAGGAGGAATTGGTTTTGGTCTCCCGATGAAATTAAGCATCCCGTGTTCGCCCCGAACACACAACTTAATTTCATCAATAATAATTCATTCCACTAAAGAACTATTATTGAACTACCGCACCAATCCCAAATTACATTTTGGGCTCCTTCTTATTATGAGTGTGTTAATCTCCCTGTGTTTAAGATAACAAATGTCCACTGATTAAGTAAGTTACTGACAACTCACTTAATTAATATCTAGCTCCAAGAGTAGTACCACTCAACTTCATCATCATGTCGGACTAAGTCCACCTGCAGAGTTTAACATGACAATCCTTATGAGCTCCTCTTGGGGACATTCTCAACCTAGATCACTAGGACACAATTTCCTTCTATAATCAACAACACACACTATAAGTGATATCATTTCCCAACTTATCGGGCTTATTGATTCATCGAACTAAATCTCACCCATTGATAAATTAAAGAAATAAATATCAAATATATGTGCTTGTTATTATATTAGGATTAAGAGCACACACTTCCATAATAACTGAGGTCTTTGTTCCTTTATTAAGTCAGTATAAAAGGAACGACCTCAAATGGTCCTACTCAATACACTCTAAGTGTACTAGTGTAATTATATAGTTAAGATAAACTAATACCTAATTACACTACGACCTTCCAATGGTTTGTTCCTTTCCATTATGGTCGTGAGCTACTGTTTATAATTTATAAGGTACTGATAACATGATCCTCTGTGTGTGACACCACACACCATGTTATCTACAATATAAATTAATTGAACAACTACATTTATCATAAATGTAAACATTTGACCAATGTGATTCTTATTTCTAGATAAATGTTTATACCAAAAGCTAGGCTTTTAGTATACACTCTAACAAATAGAACATGATGTTTGGAAGAGAGAAGTCTAGTCAGGACTAGATGACTAGCAAGAATAAGTTCTAACTGAAGGATAGGTAGGTGAGAAGTCTACTGAATGACTTGTCCTAATTGGAATTTAAGCAAGTGGAAGTTCCGGTGAGTGAAGTCGAACCTTAATGAGTGAAGATAGGTAGTAGAAGTCCTGATGAATGAAGTCGAACCTTAATGAGTGAAGCTAGGTAGTGGGAGTCCTAATGAGTGAAGTCGGACTCTAATGAGTAAAGCTAGGTGGTGGAAGTCTTAGAAAGTGAAATTGGGCCCTAGTGAGTGAAGCTAGGTGGTGGAAATCCTGATAAGTAAAGTCAGGCAATGGAAGTCCTAGTGAGTAAAGTTATGCAACCCAAGAAGGAGGTAACCCTAGGTAATGAGAAGTCTTGGAGGAGTAAACTCTAAGCATGTGTGACCGACTGATTTCTGGTTGACCGTGCACGGTCGGTCGGACCAACGAATTTAGAAATCTGTTAATATTGTTTTACTATACTATTTTATCTATTATACTAACTTAGTAATGTAGGTAAGCCTTAGTAAATCAGCTTGGTCAGATACTAAGCAACACCAAATAAAGTCCAAACTGGCCAGGAGGACCAGATGTTTAGCAGGTAAGTGGAGGTGAGTCACTGTAGGAAAGTGACTCAGTGAGGACGCATCTCGGTTGAGGGGACAGTAAGCGTCAGTCCAATTTTGATTTATTTTAGAAACTTAAATTGAGACCTTGACTAGATCCTGATCTGGAGGGTAGGGTCTAAGTCATAAATTAATCATATTATTATTATGCTAACTTTGTTTTGTAGGTTAAATATTTTTGTATTGTACTAACATATTTCACAGGGAAAAAGAAGTACCAAAAACCTCGGGTGAACAGTACTTGAAGTGTCTTTCAAGCGACAGAAGGCGCCTTGAGTACTATTTATAGAAGGCACATTCGAGAGCTTGAAAGGCATCTTCGGTCGGATAAAATTAGACTTCGTCGATGATAAGAGGTGGACTATTTGGGATCAGATTTTATGCATTGAAGGCGCCTTCAGTGATATAGAAGGAGCCTTCAACTCTCATTAAAAGAATATCTCGACCAACAACTCTTCTACAAGCTTCTAAGCATTTGGTTGACGTTTCGATTGCTCCGACTTCCTATTGTTGCTCCGCTATGACATTACTGTGTCTGACTACTGTTGAGAAGTCATCCAACATCGATCTTAAGCCAATTATCCTCGAAAAGTGTTGGGTAACGAAAATTTAATCTTGTACTTAATTTATGTAGAAAAGAAAAGTGTAGGGTATTTGTTGTTTGTACTCAATCCCCTCTTTTAGCGGTTCTAGAAGAGAGTATTAGTGGATTGCCCATTAATACGGTCTGCGGGATCGTGGGTCTTGGAGTAAGAGTCGTCGAAGGCTCCGAATCAAATAATCGCTTACGTTCTTGTGCTTCACAGTTTCTTTCTTTTCCGCTACACATATTTTGATTTTAAACAAGAATAAAAAGAAAGTTTTAAAAACCATGTGATTCACCCCCTCTCCCCTCACATTGTCTCAATCTAACAATAGTGAATCATATCATACAATTTTTTGACTAGGGGAGAATGTACCTCATTGATTAGTTCATCTAAAATGAATACGGATTCATGACTTGTCTCAGACTCAACTTTGGATTTAGACTCAAGCTCGGTCCTAGTCTTGGCCACTTCTTCTCGTGCTGATAGTGCCAAAAAGCTTGCTTGAGCTTGTTCTTCTTCATCCGACTCTTACGACGACTCGAACCACGTTGTTTTTTGGACCTTCTTTCTTCTTGCCTTTTTGGTTTCCTTTATGTTTGGACACTTCGACTTGTAGCATCCTTTTTTTATTGCACCCATAGCATGTCACTTCTGACTTGGACTTCATGGTTCGATTCGAACCTGGTTGCTTGCTATTTAATTGGATCTTCTTTTTTCTTAAACATTTTGTGAACCAATTTGAATAGTTGAAAAGTGATCTCGTCATCATCTTCTGCATTTGATTCATCTTCGGATTTGGATTTGATTCTAGACTTGTGCTTAGGCTCCTTTGTTTTAATTTTACCTGCAATCAAAGCGACACATTTCTTGGTCAGGCGTGTATTAGTCTACTCATGTAACTCGAATTCGAAAAATAAATTGTCTAATTTAAGAATTGAAAGATCCTTGGAAACCTTATATGCATCTACTATAGATGCCGACAAGATGTTCTGAGGAAAGGCGTTAAGTGCATACTTCATTATATCCATGTTCTCTACTTGTTGGGCATATTTTGGATTTGAGCGTGTAGCTGACTTGTCGACTCACCGTCTTATATTTTTGTGTTATACAATTTATATAATATTAAATCATGTTTGCTTACCTTTGTATTGGAAGCCCCTTCGTGTAATTCTATGAGTTTCTCCCATAGGTCTTTCACAATTGTGAATGATCTTACTTGGTCCAGCTTCTCTTTGGTCAAGTCGCACTAGAGTCTGGGTTGCATTAGCGTCGGCCTCAATCTTCCTTTTTGTTGGTATGTCTCATTTGTCGTAGGCAAGGGGTACTCCATTTTCGATAGGGAGTGTGATTTATAGTCTAGGTCTTGAGATCATACTCCATTCGACCCTTTTAGTAGTTGAAGTCCTCGCTATAGAAAAGAGGCGGTTGTATGGTATTATAGTCTTCTTGATGGGCCATTAAAATAATCTTGCACACATGAAAATAAATGAGAAGCTTAGATTAGTAGTGAGGGAAAAGAAATTAACGAGAAGCAAAAAAATAACTCAAATGGTATTGCACCAATTTTGAGTATTTACAACAAAATAAAAGATTTGCCAGAAGAGGTGATTACACTAATTCAGACTTAATGCGAAAAATTGAAAACGAAAAATAAAAATAAAAAAGGTGTAAGAAAAAAAAAGCTCGAATAGTGGTTACACCAATTCAGAGTGCCCTCACTCTAATATCAATTGTAGAATTGAAGAAGCGCTAGAGGCGGTGAATAGTGCATGCAACTTTTTCATGTTTTTCAGAAACTCGAGAGATAGCAGTAGAAATAGAAATTAAACACAACGCTAACACGGTTTATTTTTTACTTGGTTCACAGCCTGTGTTGCTAATCCAAGGTCTACGATCGTTGATCATTTATGTTATGAAATTCACTAAGTATTCGATGAGTACAAGAATTCAAATATGCACAATAATTAAAGGCAATAAAAAATACTGACAACAAATTGAGATCCAAAGTATAGCATTGTTGTCGGTGTGGCGTTTCGACGTCGTAGCAGAATTTTGGAACAGCGCGAAAATAGTTTGAGCATAGAAAAATAATGTACGGAGTTGTTGGTCAAAGACTCATTTTATAGTGCATCTGGGGCGCCTTGAATTGCCTAGGGCACCTCAAGTGAGCCTCATCAGATCCAATGCAATCATGTGTTATCCTCTTGAGATAACTTTCTAATTGAGTTGCTTGGATTGACCCAGGTGTCTAGATTCCAGGTGCTTGAAACTACTCAGGGCACCATGATTCCAAGGTGCTTGAACTACCCAAGGTGCCCTGGATCACCCTGGATTATTCTCCAAGTGTCTAGAACTTCGTCCATACTGTTTGCTTTGAATTCCTGCATCACAGAGTTAGCACGCAAGCATAACATAAAAGCAAACATAATTTTGATAGTTTTGGGTCTATCTGGTCTAACTTTCAGATTTCCAATGAAATCCTAGGTAGGATTGACGTCTACTGTTCCCTTCAAGGGAATGCATCTTTATCTACTCCTCTCAAAAGAGTTTATTTGACTTGCCAAACATTCGTTCCTCTATTCCTATTTGGACTTCCTACTCAACATTCGATCCATCCAGCCCTAGGACTTTGTCTCGTTGTACGGTCTTCCTGACCCATCAACTTGCTAGACGTCCGATCCTCCAAACTCGTCTAGACTTCTCGCCTGATGTACTCGATCTGTCAAGTCTTCTACCTAGTATATGGTCTAGCTGACCCAGTAGGGGTTTTCCTTGCCTAGTATCTAGTTAACTTGACCTACTAAGTCTTTTGCCTTTACCTAGTATCTATTAAGATTTTTGTCTTGCTTAGTATCAAGTCAATTTTACCTAGTAGGGTTTTCTGATTGAGCTACGTGCATACTTAGTTAACCTTATTAGATCACAATACAGTTTAACTTTGAACCTTCTGTCAGTATCTAAATAAAAACTACTAGAAATCCGAATAAAGAAAGATGATTAGCTGAAATCCTCCATCTCAATGAGACACAATACAAACCAATACAACAACATTTGAACTTAATCAAGCAAGGAGAATAATAATACAAATTGGATCAGGGTGATAGTGTTAGGTGTAATTTCTCTTTACTAATCTCAAAGAGTAAAAGAAACATGAAAGAGAGTTGGAAAAGGGGAAAAGGTAGGAAATTAATATTTTTATTTTGTATTATATAGATAGAATAGAAAATTTCTAATTCATATTGATAAGAGAAGATTAGAATTAAGATATACTGAAAAGAAAATTAAAGTTCAGAGATATTTGAAAAGGAATATACTAGAGCTTATAAAAGAATATGCATTATTAAAAATAAATTTAAAATGTTAAAAAATACTCCTTTATAGCTCTATCTGTTAAAATCATAATGAGATGTTTATAAAATCCGAAGTTTTAATTAGATAATAAGAATTATATAATGTGCTTATAAAATTATATACATAAAAAAAATATATTTAGAATAGCTATAATAACTTAAGTCTGAAAGTCGGCCCTAAACCTTATCCTTGAGCATGCGAAGTGAGTGGTCTTTCTGGCATGATCGAACCCTAAGAACAGACCGTATGCCCAAGATCTGGTCTTTCTTCTGCAAGAGGACGAGAGAGGCGAGGACGCCGTAGAACCAAGTGACTAGAAACATCGCTGTCAAATAGCAGAAATTCGGCGACCGAAATGAGCCTTAAATCCACAAGCAGAGATAGATGGAGAAAGACGGAGTAAAAATAAAGCGAAGAATTCGTATCGAAGGTTGAATTTGAAAATAGTACAAAATGGAAGGAGAAAATTGGACATTTTCTCAGTAGGGAAGCGAGGTTGGTGGGAGATGCATCAAATATTCTTACCTACTCAAGATAAAAATTAGACATAATTAATATTGACAATAATTTCAGATCTATGACTATTCGATGGTGTATAATTTTAATCTGTTAATTATTTATAAATTTCGACCTTGGAATTTATTATTATTTTTTATTTTAAAAAAGAGAGTCGTATATAGGAGCAGAAATAGTCAATGGTCTAATCAAACAAGACACAGTACATGGATCTAGAAGACAGTTGAGTGCCGAATAAGCAATAAAGAGAAAACCACTGCGTTATGTGCTCAAATTCAACAACCATCCAAAATCAAATCTCCTGTCTACTTCAACCAAAACTTGATCTCATCCATCTAAAGCTCGTCCTGAGAACAACAAGATTTACGATGCGAGTCAGTAACATGAAAGGAACAGAATAACTGGAAAATAAATGAATGGAAGAACAAGTTACATGAGCTGCCTCCTTGTCGTCTTCTGCATCTGAATCAGCTTTAGAATCAGCTTCATCAGTCGGATCCTCCTCTTCGTCGTCATCCTCCTGATCTCGGGCAATGAAAAGATAAAAGGATGAGAAAGTGAGCATAAAAGCCATGGGAAAAGACCTAGATTTAAACGAGCTAACCTCTACGTCGGACAGATCATCCTTGCTTTCCTGTAGATTAAAATTATGAATTAAAGAGATGAATGATTTATTATCAGGACCAACACATTAATAGGCCAATTATCTCATATAAGTGGATCATGACAAATGATATCTGGATCAAGAGATAGATCAAATAATCTCAATTTAACAATCAGTTTTGTGGAATTGTATTCTGATTTATGTCAACGAAGTTGCAACTGTGAAATCTGAAGTTGAACGACAATGTCATATAAGGTTTAATTGTAGAGATACTTTTAATAACGAGATGCAGTTGAAAACTTTTATGTTTCACCAAGAAATAGAATTACCTCTTCGTCCTTCTTTTTCTCGGCCTCCTCAAATGCTGCCTTCTCAGCCTGAAAGAAGAATGGAAGCCTATTTAGAAGTTACAATCTTTGACAGAAACAGATTCAATACTAAGCAACCTACATCCTTGAGCTTGCCCCATGTTTCTTCAGCAAATTTCTTTGCGTATTCGGGATCATCACAGACTAAGATGTTGTCGAAAATAGACCCAGCTTTGACCTGAAAAGGACATACCAAATCATAAGCTCAAAACAATGAAAAACAACCAGGTGTAGAAATGAGAGTATATCACCTGCCACAACTCGAAGCCTACATATCTCAAATTTGAGTAAGCATAGATGTATGGATCATCCTTGAAGTCTGCGAGAAGATTAAAGGTTAAACTATGTTTCAAATGCCATGAGCAAATTAAGTGACTCAGATCAAATAGTACATACCAGGATTGTCAATCAATGGTGCCTTCCACTTTCCCTTGTAGTTAGGATTTTTAATTTTCTATAAAGGCGCCATAATAGCTAATTAGATTTTTTTCGAGTGGTTCATTAATGCATCTTTTGTCATGGAAGATTAAAGAGTACGCTCGCACCTTTTGCTTCCAAGGACCCTTGTACTCAGGATTTGGAATAGTTGGGGCTGTCCATTCACCATCTTCTTCATCATCCCAATCTTCCGGCTACAGGAATTGCATAGAACAGCTATGAAGCAGCAGAAGATGGCAAAGGCAAATGCACAAATAATAACACCCATGAATCAATTAACGTTAAAAAAAACCAATCAGTTATACCTTTTTAGCCTCCACATCAGGAATCTCTTTAGGAACATCATCATACCCCTTCATCAATCAGATTAAGTTAGTTTAGTTCAAAATTTGCAGTGATGAACTTACATACTGAGGCATAAGAATATCTTTTAAAAGAATGCAACGATTGCATAAGAATCAGATTCTGATTAGCAACTGACATTCAACCTAGAAATTATATCTAGAAAAGGAAATGAAAAAAATTTAATCGACAAGAAGAATTCAAAATGATTGAAAAGAAGCCAAAATTAGTATCTCTGTAGAAGATGACAGTTATGGAACAAAAAGGAAAACAATCAAAATGAAAATGACAGAATTAACATTGAGCAGAAACTACCTCTGGTTTCTTGTCGTCAGGGTCTGGGATGTACTCCTTGTCATCCCAATCTTCTGGCTGCAGCATAACCAAAAAGATTAATTAAATATGATCATTGAGATCAAGCTGTCACATCCAATGGTCTATGATGAACCATCAATAATTGAAACCTACCTTCTTTGCGTCGGGATCCTTGATTTGCTTTGGGGGAAGAATATCCCAGTCAGTGTACAAACTACCAGTTTGTTTCTCGTTGTTATCAATGAAGATGCTGTATGTGGCATCAGGTCGAACAACGAGGGTGTAGACATGAGTTAACTGATCGCTCTCACATGTCACATCTTTCTTAATCAAATGGTTCTTTCCGTCGCGTGAGAAGATCGCATGGACTTTTTTGGTGCTGTACCCACAAATATCAGGGCCAAACATAATGCTGCAATTTCCAAATGTATGCATCCAATTCAGATAAGATGAAAAATGTAATGAATGAAATAACAAACAAAGAATGTAGAGGTACCCATAGGGAGTGTCTCCAGAAAATTTCTTCTGATCAACTTCACCGCTAAGTAACTTGATGTAGCCACCTCCACAATCAAGTTTCTGTTCATGTTTAACAGAGAACTGCAAAACTAATGTCTTGTCCTTATTACTGAATTCTGGGAACTGTGCCGAAATGGCATAGAATTTATAATCTTCTGCTGTTTGTATTCCTGTATTCAAAGGATTTAAGAGGCCAAGGTCATATATCACATAACCAAATAGTTCAAACTTTTCCCAGTGAAAAGCAAATTACAAGTTATTTTTACAGAAATAATGAGGTAACGTTCATGGTATTAGAGAAATACCTTTATCCTCTGGATCCCCAGTCCATTTGCCGGATGTGTAGTTCCAATCTCCAGCCATATTTTCATCCTTTTTCCAGTCAGATTTGACCCATCGATCCTCCCATCCATCTTCATATAGAAATACATGATATTGCAGTTACTAGGAGAAATAGTCATTAAAAAGTGAAAAAAAGGGCCTATGGCAAACGATCATTCTGAATTTTTAGTCTACAAAAATTAATTCATTTAGTTCACCAGTTTGTCGATATAAACACAACAGTCATGTCAATATCAACAAATAATTTAAATGGACGAAAACAATCAAACAATATCAAGAACAACAAGAAAAACGCAATAAGAAAACACATGATCAAATTCTGCCTTCGAGAGAACAACCTAGGGAAAAGAACAGAAGCGATCACGTGGTAGCAGATTAGTTGGAATGTTTTAAACCAACCGTTAAAATGTTCTTTACGCAACGTTCATGAGCATACCAAAACGAACTGTTAGAACCAACAAAAACACAATGCCACATAAAAAAGGAGAAAAAGGTCCAAATAACTATAAAAATCTGTTACAATCTAAGACAGGTAGAGTCAACGGCAAATCAAAAGAAAGCTTGCACTCATCAACCACAAGAATGCATCGACAAATCCGATGCAAAACTAGAGTCTTTTTTTCACGAAACATACATGAGAGTGATCTAGTAAGAGATTTAAACGCTGATCGAGATCTATAACAGAATACAGATCAAGGAGGGAAAACGCATACCTCCGAATCGCTCCTCGAAGTACACCTCGGCGGAGACGATCGACGCGACGGCGAGCACCACCGCGATGGCGGCTACGACAGGCGGCCTCCTCCGGATCGCCATTACTCCCTCTCACTCCCTCTCGAGCTCTTCTCGATTTGGATCGAGACGCAGAGGTTGGGATCGGAGATTTATCTTTGGAGAGCAAATGGAGTACAGTAACCGGAAGGTAACCTTACCTGAATTTGAGATTCGTCAATCGTCTTTCTCCTACTGGCCCAAAGTCAGTAGACCCAATAGCAAAAAGCCACGTGTCCAAATCGACGTGTCTGCCGTCGCTTATTTTGCTTCGTGGGTATCGTATTTATTATTTTACAGTAAAATGGTTAAAAGTCCAAAATGCTAATTTTAAAAATTATTTAGAAACTTTAATTTATTGCTATTAATTTCCTCTCGCTTCACGTTCAATATCAAATATCCGTATATATATTAAAAGCTAAAATACAACATCCAAATAAATAAAATATTTCTCATTTTTCTAAACTAAACTAAATTCTTTCTTTTTATTTAACCGATTAAACCGTTTGAGTTAAACGAATTAAACTTTTGATTGAACTAGCTTGGCTAAAAATATAAGGGTGCGTTTGATTTGTCCTATTTTTATTTTTATTTTTTGAAAAACATATGTTTTTCGTTTTTTAGAAAATGATTTTTCCGTGTGTTTCGTTTTCTTAAAAAACACTCTCTCATTTTCTTAAAAATGAACGTGTAAAATGCAAACCAAACGCGTTTTCCATTTTCTCATAAAATGAAAACAGAAAACAGCGTAGAAAACGTAAATCAAACGCCCCCTAAGTCTCCGGGATTACGGTGCAGAGTATTCAAAGTTATTTATACTAATTCTTAGTTATAGTAAATTTGTAGAATTTTTTTTCTATAAATGGGACTCACAATCAAAGGATGTTGAATTTTTTGATCATATACCGTAAATGCTTCCCAATTTATCTTGGTGGCTAGTAAAATTTTTTTGTAAAATCGAATTAGTCACTCCAGGGCTAGTTAATGAGACTAACTGATTTTTTTTTTTTTTTTGCTAAAAAAATCATATACCTTTAAAGGGGAAAAAATTAAAAGATGTTTCATTTCGCGTTCTTTTTATTTTGTAAAGTGTCACCCTACTATGTGGCGAAAGGTGATTTGCTCACTGGAGTGAAAGTACGAGGGAGAAGGTAAATCATGAATGACTACTAGTCGTTAATGTAGATGGTCATGATATGAGGGAAAGCATGCTCGGACGCGTCAAGTTTCAACCTTAAGACCTAATGTGGCAATACCCTAGACCTCAAAGTGTCGCCCCACTGACTCCTTGTAAGAGGATAGAGTTATCTTTAGTATCTCTCTCATATATATTAAATACAATGTGATTTAATCATTTTGAACGTTAGTTGCTACAATATACAAAATTGTAATTACTATAATACAGATTTATCTTGTTTAATAATATTTATGTTATAATAGTTATTGTTGAGAATTCAATCAAAGTCTCATATTAGAACGATATGGAAAAAAAATCATGAATTTAAAAAGATGCATGATATCTCCATTGGCATAAGACCTTTTGGATAGAGTTCAGAGCAAAAATGTACGAATATTCTTTAGACACATGAAATGGTATTATAGTCATGGTCTGACCAGATACCATGTGGGGTTGCCTTGAACGAAGTTGCAACGAGACCCAAAGCAGGTCAGGGTGATCAGATGCTTACGGGGAGGTCTAGAGTAGGTTAAGGTGATCAGATACTTGAGGAGAGCCGGGAGCATGTCAGGATGACCAGATATTTACGGGAAGGCTTGGAGTAAGTCAGAATGACCATATACTCACAGGGAGATTCGGAGCAGGTCAGAGTGACTGGATGCTTGCGAGGAGACCTGGAGCAGGTCAGGAATGATCGGATGTTATGACGAAGGAGATGAAATTGCTGCATAAGAACCAAACATGGGATCTAGTGGAATTTCCTGAAGGGAAAAAGCTATATAGTGTGCAAGTGGATATTTAAGAAAAAAGAAGCAATATCAGAGGGAGAAGAAGTGAAGTTCAAGACTCGGTTGATAGTAAAGAGGTATTCACAAAGAAAGATGATTGAGTATGAAGAAATTTTCTTTCCGGTAGTAAGATATACGTCAATTAGAGCTATGCTGGATTTGGTGGCACATCACGATTTGTAGCTGGAGCAAATAAATGTGAAGACGACATTTCTTCATGAAAATTTAGAGGAGCAGTTTTTTATGTCATAACCTATGGAATTTAATTAGCCCAGACAAAAGTGGTTGGTATGCAAGTTGAAGAAAATCACTCTATTAATTGAAACAATCTCCTAGGTAATGATACAAACGTTTTGATTTATACATGATTCAAAATGAATATTAGAGATGTGAGTATGATTGTTGCATATATGTGAAAAGTCTTGAAGATAAATTATTAGGCTATTGAGCAAAAAATTTGATATTAAAGATTTGGGAAAGAGCAAGAAGATTCTTAGATGAAAATTCACAAGGATAGAGCTGCAGAGAGATTATGATTGTCTCAATGTAGATATGTAGAGAAAGTGCTAGATAGGTTCAATATAAATAATGCAAAGTCAATGAGCACACCCTTGATGCATCACTTCAAGTTATCCAGTATATAATATCCAAAGGCGGATGACAAGATCCAAGAGATATCAAAGGTTCATTATGTCAGTGCAGTTGTTGTCTAATGTATGCTATGTTTTGCACAAAACTAGATTTGGTACAAGCAGTGAGTATAATGAGCAAGTTTCTCTCAAATTCTGGTCGACCATATTGAGATGCAGTAAAGTGATTTTTAGATACTTGAGAAATAAACTGATTATGACATCATGTTCAGTAGACAATCGGAAGATCACTCAGTTGTTGGATACACAGATGTAGATTATGCAAGAGATTTAGATGACAAGAGGTCTGCTACAGAATACGTGTCCATTATAACAGGAGGACCTATTTGTTGTAAGTCCGTGATACAATCTATTGTTATATAATCTACTATGGAATCATAGTACATGACAGCAGCTGAAGTAGCGAAAGAAGTTTTATAGCTTACAAGGTTGGTCAGAGAACTAGGCATCCAACAAGGTGGAGTCAAATTGTTATTGTTGAGGTTGTAAAGTTACAAACATAGTCCCACATTGAAAACACATGGGAAAGATCATGTGTTTATAGGGGAAAGATATCTCCATTCGTATGAGACATTTTTGGTAGACCATAAAAATACAACTATAAGAGGTTAGGCCTAAAGTGAGTTATATCATGCTATTGTGAAGATATTTAAATCCTTTTTGGTCCTAACAATTGGTATCAGAGCGAGGTCACTTTTCACAAGCATAATTACCGGAAGAAGCACGAGCTAGAGTCATAATCTAAGATTAAACCATGTGGGTGAAACCTTGAACAAAGTAGGGGAGGTCCTGAGTAGAACATGCTCAATGGGAGGCTCTGAGCAAGTCAAGAGTGACTCGATACTTGAGGGGTGGTCCTGTGGTCTTTTGTTTGAGGGAGGCATTGTTGGGGTTGCAAGGTTGCAAACATAGTCTTACATTGTAAATACATAGGGAAATATCATAGTTTATAAGAGAAAGATATCTTCATTAGTATGAGGTCTTTTGGGTAGATCCCAAAAATAAAATCATGAGGGCTTAGGTTTAAAGTGAACAATATTATGTCATTATGGAGATATCTAGATCCCTTTTGGTCGTAATAGTTATATGATAGTCAGAGTACTATTTATTTTACGAAGAATCAGGTGTATCATGCGAGAACCAAGTACATTGATGCAAGGTTTCACAAGATCAGAAAATTAATTATTTCACCAAAAAATTCAACTTAAGAAGGTTCACGCTACAGACAATGTTACAGAAATGTTGACAAAGCTAATGGCCACAGAGAGGTTCAAGCATTGCTTGAACTTGATTTATATCTCTAGATGCTAGAAGACAGAAACTCAGACCCAGAGATCCAGGTGAAGTTTTGTTAGATACTCGTGTTCTTCGAAAGGGTGAATATTCGCCAAGGTAGAGATTATTGATAGGTGACTTATATCTTGATGAAGGTCATACGAGCGATGTCATGAAAGAAAAATTTGTTAAGATTTTTTGTAATAAAATTCTCTTATATTTTTTCATAATAGAATTCTGTTGCTATTTTTCATAAAAAAAAATTATTACGATTTTACTGGGTCTAGGATTTGGATACTATTTATAGGGATTATTATAAACTATTGTATCATGAGAATCATTGAATGTAATTCTCTTGAGTAGAGAGAATTCTAATAAAGATTTGGTTGTTTAAAGGAGTAGGCACGCTACTGAACCACGGTAACACTTCTTGTTCCTCTTCTTTTTCGTGTTTGCTCTTTCTTAAGCGTCTTTGTCTCGTTGCTCTGCGTGTTCTCTTTCTTTCTTCCTCTTTTTCTGCGTTAGAGGTTAAGAGATGTTGCCCTCTTCTTTGTGTAACAAATGATATCAGAGCTATGATCCAAACCAGATATCATGTGGGGTTGCCTTGAACGAAGTTGTAGGGAGGCCCGAAGCATATCAGGGTGACTGATGTTTACGGGAATGCACGGAGTAAGTCAGAGCGACCAGATATTTGTGGGGAGGCTTAGAGTAGATTAGGGTGGCTTGATGCTTACGGGGAGACCCGAGGCAGGTCAAGATGACTGAATACTTGCGGGGAGGCCTGGAGAAGATCAGGATGACTGAATGTTTGCGGAGCGGCCCAGAGTAGGTCAGAGTAACCGAATGGTGATCGAATACTTACGGGGAGGCTCAGAGCATGTCAGGATGATCGAATGCTTGTGGGGAGACCCGAAGCAGGTCGGAGTGACCAGATACTCATGGAAAAACCTAGAGCAAGTCAGGAATGACTAAATATTTATAGGGAAACCCGGACCATGAGAGTAATAGTGGTCTCTGTTGGAGATTCAATCAAAATCCTACATTGGAAAGATACAAAAAATATCATGAATTTAAAAGGGTGTATGATATCTCCATTGGCATGAAGTCTTTTGGGTAAAATCTAAGGGTGCAAACGAATCGAGTCGACTCACGAGCTTTTCGAGTCAGATCGAAAAATATTTGATTCGTATTCGAATTTATCAAATTCGAGCCGAACTCGAACATATTCATTTTTTTTAGCCAAACTCGAGCCCAAATTATATTGCTCGATAGTTCGTGAACCACTCGTGAACCTTAATATTTTATTAATATAAGTTAAATATATATTAAATAAATAAATTTCGAGCCTTTCGAGTAGCTATTTTTGAATTATAATTTAAATAGTTCACGAACATGTTTGAATCTTTCGAGCCAAACTCGAACTAGAGCCCTAATTCGAACTGAATTTGAACAATTTTTTTTTAATTTTTCGTGCTTCAAATCGAGCTGGAACTCAAACATACCTATTTCGAGCGGAATTTGAGCCTTAGATTTTTTTTTTTTTGCATATTCATCTCAATTTGATTCATTTATACAACCCTAGTAAAATCTAAGAGCAAAGCCATAAAAACTTACATTAAAATGGATAATATGTCTTAATCTCCTATTAAGGAGTTACGAGAATATCATTGGGAATGGATAATATGTCTTAATCTCCTATTAAGGAGATTTCAGAATATCTTTGGGACACAACCGTTATGAATGGTAACTACTATAACTAATGTATTATAGCAGTGCTATTACAATAAGAACTTATTTATTCATGCAATTGATGAGATTGAAAGACAAAATAATAAAGTGAGACAACACTACAAAAAAATTCAGGTTTACCGACGGGAAGATCGACGGAATCAAGTTTCCGTCGCAAATAATTTTGAATTACCGACGAACCAAGTTTTCGTTGGAAATCACCGATGGAAAACATAATTCCGTCAGTAATTTTAGGGTTTACTGATGGGATTATTTTTCGTCAGTAATTTTGACTATAACCCTAGTTTTCTTCGCTTTTTTTCTCATGCTCGTCGGCTACTACTTTTCTTTGCGTTTCCCTCGATCATCGATAAGTCATCTCTCTCGCCTTTCTCTCCCTCTTTCCGATGCAAGCGGTCCCTTTGCCGGCCACTAGCATGCTGCTGGCAGCTTCGCCAGCTGCCAATCGATAGTTGGCGGCTGTGGCAACAACCAGCAGGCTGCTGGTAGCTTCGCTAGCCGCCAATCGATAGTTGGCAGCTGTGGCAGTAGCCAGCAGGCTGATGGAGGTTTCGTCAGCCGCTAGCAGGCTGTTGGCGATTATGGCAGCGACGAGCAGGCTGTAGCGGCCGCGAGCAGCAGTTTCTGCTTTGAACTTGCCATTTTTTTTGATAAATTTGAACTAAATTATTTTTATTTTGTTAACAAATAGCATTTGCTGCACTTCTCCGGTCAGGTATAATTTAGTAAATTGTACTTTATGTTATTTAACATGTTTCAATTAAGATATATGTTATTTTAGTATGTTAATCTATAACATAATATAATCCTTTTGTTTATTTTGTGTTAGTATGCTAATCTAAGTTAATTTTTAATTTTTAATTTTTAATTTATTAGTTTTAGGAAAAAATGTTTATGAACAAAGTTTGAATTTACAATTGATTAGAAAATAGATTTATTAGAGATGATTTTATTGCTGAAATTGAAGAGTTTGTAAACTTTGCTAAGAATCATCACGAATGTATGAATGATGCTGAGTTACAGTGCCCGCGTAATCATTCGAAATGTAGGAATGGAGCCTACCATGATGAGGATACCGTGAAAGTACATATATGTAGAAATGGTTTTGTACCAAATTACTACAATTGGTACTATCACGAAGAACCTTATTTGTATGAATCAATTGGACCTTCTGGTGGTTCATCATCTGCTATAACTTTTACTACGTCTGAATTATCAACTAATGATATTGGATTGTAATCAATGGCTCACGATGCGATGAATGCTACAATTGATTATTCCAATATAGATAAAACACCAACACACGAATATCAACAACTATATGAAATGTTAAAGGCCGGTGAAAGAGAAATATGAGAAGACATTCCCTCTGGTCATTCCCAATTATCAGCTACTACAAAATTATTAAATATGAAAGCAGAACATCATTTTTCAGAAAGATCTTATGATGACATATGTCAATTGATATCAGAATTACTTTCTACTAATAATATAATGACTAATAGTTTTTATAGTTCACAGAAATTGATCAGAGGTTTAAGTTTGCTTGTAGAGAAGATTGATTGTTATATAAACAATTGCATGATATTTTGGAATGAAGACAATGATCTAAGTGAATGCAAAATCCGTATACACCCCCGTTATAAGCATGGTGCATGTATACCAGGGCAGAAGAAGAAAAAATTGCTTGGAAAGTGATGTATTATATTCCATTAATTGCTAAACTTCAACGCTTGTATGCATCTGTTGCTACAGCTTGCCATATGATGTGACATCATGAGAATGAGCACGATGAAAGTATAATGTGCCATCCTTATGATTCCCCTGCATGAAACATCTTGATGTTGTATTTCCCTTTTTTGCAATGAAACCACGTAATGTGAGATTGAGACTTGTTGCAGATGAATTTCAGCCATTTGGTCAGTTGAGGCAACAATATCCATCTTAGCCAGTTATAGTAACACCGTACAATTTACCACCATGGATGTGCATGAAAGATGAGTTTATGTTCTTTACAGTACTTATTTCTAGTCCAACCAATCCCAAAGAGAAGATAGATATTTTTTTGCAACCTCTGATTGCCAATTAAGTAAATTATGGAATGTAGAGTCGGTGACTTATGATATTACAAGTAAACCTAATTTTAGATTGCAAGCTGCATTATTATGGACTATTTGTGATTTTTCAGCATATTCAATGTTGTCGGGATGGAGCACGACTGGTAAATTAGCATATCCACACCGCATGACTAAATCTAATGTATTTTTATTACCTTACAGTGGGAAGGTATCTTGGTTTGATAATCACCGTAAAATTTTACCACTTAATCACCCTTTCAGGCGAAATAAGAAAAATTTTCTAAAAAATGTTGTAGTCAGAAAATATTCGCCAGCTCATGCTTCAGGTGAAGACATAATTGAGCAAATAAATAGTTATGGATTTTTACTGGTATCTCAATTTAATTCTAATGAGATAAATAAATATATTGTTAGGATGTGCAGGTGTGGTTGAAAGAAAAGAAATATTTTTTGGGAGTTACCGTATTTGAAGTATCTACTTATTTAACATAATTTAGATGTCATGCATATTGAGATTTTTTTTTGATAATATCTTTAACACTGTGATGAACGTGTCTGGAAGAGCTAAAGACACTACAAAATCACATGACAAATTAAAAGAACTAGTTAACATACCAGAATTGCATCGGGATGAAACAAACAGTAGATTTCCAAAGGCTTGTTATACATTGGACAAAGATGGTAAGCAAGCTTTATATACTTGATTGAAAGAAATTAAATTTCCAAATGGGTATACCTCAAATATGGCTCGATGTGTGGATATGAACAGATTAAAGATGTTTGGAATGAAAAGTTATGACTGTCATATATTTATGCAAAGACTTATTCCAGTAGTTTTCCATGACTTACTTCCTTAAAATGTTTGGCAAGCACTCACTAAATTGAATCTATTTTTTAGAGATTTTACAGCGAGGTATATTATGATGGATGATATGCTTTGGCTAAAACAGGCATTCCTCTCATATTATGTAAGCTAGAGCACATTTTTCCACCTAGTTTCTTTGATTTAATGGAACATCTACCAGTACATTTACCATACGAGGCATAAATAACAATTCCTGTGCAGTACAGATAGATGTATCCATTCGAACAGTTTTTGAGGAAATTAAAGAATAATGTTAGTAACAAAGCAAGAGTTGAGAGGTTAATATGTAATGCTTATCTGGTTGAAGAAACATCTTCTTTTCGCTCTTATTATTTTGCTGATAGTGTGCAAACAAGACATCGTAAAGTGTCCTAGAAATTCTGATAATGCTCCTCAACCGATAGACCCATCAATGTTTTTTATTTTCAAATTTCCTGGTAAGCCAATGGGTGCATCACTTTCTAGATGGTTAACCGAAGAAGAATATCATACTACAAGAACATACATACTCTTAAATTGTGAAGAAGTCAAACTATACATAAAGTAAATTAACTTCTCTAATCAAACATTTATCCTCCATTTTTTATTTTACTTGATATCCTAATTTAATATATAATTACCTTCTTTCTCAGCTTGTACGGATAACAACTATATCTACAAAATCTATCAACTGGTGCAAGTGAAGTAGTTGTAAAGTTAGAGACCAAATTTTCATTATGGTTTCAAATATATGTAAGTTAGTGAATTTGCAAAAATTTTTAGTTCATGCCTATGAAGAAGTGTCCTAATTTATATGTTAACTATTTTTATAGGTGAAAGACCGTAGAATATCAAATGTGAGAGATGATAAGATAATGAATATTGCATCAGGACCCCTCCATAAAATAAAGGTGTACTCTGGTTACTATGTAAATGATCTTAAATTTCACGTGGCACAACGAGATTCACAGAAATTAACCTATAATTCTAGTGTTTGGTCAAAAGATTTATGGACAACAATAACACTGATATTAATTACTATGATAAACTTGAAGAAATCATAGAGATTGAATATCCTGCATTACCTATAAAGAGTTGTGTGTTGTTCAAATATTCATGGTATGATCTGACCCCAAGAATAAGTACCAAAATACATCCAAATTATAATTTAGTTGAGGTTAATGCAAACAAAAGATTTAACAAGTTTGAACCTTTTATTTTCGGGATAGAAGCGGATCAAGTTTTCTATCTTGAATACCCTACGAAGAGAAGAAGTTCTAGTGAATGGTTGTCTGTTTGTCGAATCAAGTCTCTCTCGAGCATAGAGATGCCGAACACAGTCACTGCTCAAAACCATGAGACATTTTAGAATGATGAAGTGGAGAGGTATTCAGTTGATTTACAATTCTAATTTACTTCTCAATTACTTGTAGATGTTAATGTCACTTACGAAGAGATAGATGATGCAAAGATGTCCAATAGTGAGGACGAAGTGGAACTAAGTTCATCTAGCGATGAGGACATAGAAACTGTTAATGTTGATTAGTCAGATGTTAATGATGAATAAATATTAATATTATTATCCATCAAAAAGTAATACTTTCATATTGTTTTTAAATCTTATTATGATGTGCCACAATGTTATTTTGCAGATATCATTATGGCAGAGCAGCGACCTCTAGCTCCCCGTGGCTATAAGGTCCTTAGAGTTGTCAGGGACTTGTAAGTATTTTTCTTATTAATAATTCAAGTTCATATATAACTTTACTTATAATATATTTCTCACAACTTAATAATATTTCGTGTAGGTTCACTTCAAATGGCCATCGAGTTGCCACATATATTACTGGAAAGTTCAAGGAACGAGTTTGCGCGTCTGGTACTATATGGAGGCATGTAGACCAGGAGATGAAGTTGTTTTATTGTAATGAATTTGTGGTAAGTAATTTTAATATATTTGTTATTCTATAATATAGTTATAATTTAACTAAATATTTAACTTATAATTGCAGAAAAGATATACATGGGAGGACAGACATGAAGAAGAATTTAAAGCAACATGGAATACTTATTGTGCCAAACTATACAGAGATCATATGTATTATATGAGAAAGAATGGCACTAGGCCTGCGTATATTTTTGAGGCAATATAGTGTGCATGGACAGTTATCTGGGATGTAGAAAGGTGGCAAGCAAATGCTGAAAAGACAAAAGCAAATAGAAATACAGAGACAGGTGACCCGAGCACCAGAACCGCTTGGCATACGTCAGGATCCAGATATATTGTTGAGCATACCATGGATTTGGTGAGTATAATTTAAAGTTATACTTTGTAACAAATTTTGTATTTATTACTTAACTTATATAATTTTATCCCAAATTATTTTGTATGTAGGAACGAGAGCTTGCTCGACAGTCCACATGTATAAAGGTCTTTCTCAAGACCCATAAGAAAAAGGATAAATCATTTGTTGATTCTCGATCTCAGACTCTACATGTAAAATTATTAACTTTATTACATTTGTTATTTCTATTTTGATTAGTTTTTAGTAATACTGATAAAATTGGATATTGTATTTTTCCACATAACAACAAATGACAGAGAGAGTGGCTTAGGCATCTTATCCATTGATAGAGGGAGGAGAGTCACAATCTCTATCCACTGACGCTTTAAATGAGATTTATTATGATGTTGTTGGTGGAAGGACAAAAAACTCCACCCTCTATGCCCTTGGCTCCCAAGCTAAAGTTGCATTTGATTGTTTGAGGAATCCGGTGTACTGTGCTAGTTCCTCTTCTTCTAGTGAGATGCAGTCTTTAATACGTGAAAATTAAGAACTGCGTACTCAACTGAAATTAATGGATTGAAGGATGACTGACATAGATCAATGGAGGGTCGTTGAGGAGAAGAAGAGAGTCGAGCGTGACGCAAGTAATGAAGCTCTCATGGTCCAGATGCGAGCGATCGTGGCTAAATTCACTCAGGCATCATATGATTTTGAGTCACAAGAGACTTAAGATCCATCAAACGATGATTAGTAGCTTTCTCGGAGGTTTGTTCTACTACACTTTAGTTTTTATTTATCATATATAGACCGTGGTAAAATCTTTATTCTATTTTAATATTATAACATGCTCATCTCTAAACATTTTAATACTATATGTTTAAGGAATCACGCTCGGTCCTATTTACATATTGGCTCTTCATGTCATTATATGTTCATATTTATCCAGGTATCATTTTATATATATATTGGAGTACTTTCTATTGTGGTATGTATTCTGTAAACTTGAATTTAGAGATGGATATTTGCATATGTATTCTGTAGATTTTTTTTTTAAATTTTGTTTCTTTTAGATAATTATACTTGTTTCTATTAGTATGAATGTTAGTTTAGTTGCGCTTATATGGATTGAACGAAAAAGAAGAATGAATCGTTAAAATGTATGGAATGCATTTTTTTGTGTGGATTTTATAAGTGTAATTATTTATGTATGATTGTTAAATGATGTATGTGTGTGGATTATATTTAATTTGTTTATATGTGGATTATATTATATCGTCGTTTGTGATGATTTTTGTATATTTAGAAAATGTATATAGAAAAGAGTGTGTAAACAAACAGCATCTCACCTTTTTTTTATTTATGATAGAATATCGATGGAAATAAGTTTTCCGTTATTAAGTATCATAAATAATTACTGATGGAACCACTATATTCTATCAGTATTTCGATAGATTACCGACGGAAGACTTGTTTCCGTCGGTAATTATCGACGGAAGACTTGTTCCCATCGGTAATTACCGATGGAATACTAGTTTCCGTTGATAAAACCGTATAATTTAAGTTTTGTTTATCGATGGAAATATATTTTTCGTCGGAAGACAACCCGAATGTTGGTATAGTGTTTCCAACAATATTAATGACGAAATTATAATTCTATCATTAAAGTATTAACAACCGAATTCCTTAATCCATTAAAAACCACGTTCCAACGGATATTACACTAATGGCTAATTTTTCATCAAAATTCCATCACTACATGGATACAACCTACAATATTTTCGTCGGTAAATTTGATTTTTTTTTTTTAGTGCAATGTATTAAAGGACTTGGATTAAAATGAATTAAGAGTGAGATGCTCTATTGATGAAAAAAAAGAAGATATTCTGTGATGATTCAGAAAACATAGACATCCTTTTGATTTTTTTCCGTTTTATTTTTTTTTTTAAAAACAAATCTGATCAGCAAGATTTTATTTCTGGTAAGACACGCCTCGAGTATTGTTGTTGCACACAAACACACTGCCACAAAGCACATATAATAATACATCACGAGTTCAACCTCATAAAGCAACTTAGAACACTGGCATGGCATAACAGCCAAGTTTCTTATTCGAGCAAAAGAAAGACTAGCAAAGTGATGTTAACTTGCATGATCAGTGCTCTTAACGACTGTAACAGGGCAAGTTCCATTGTTCACCACGTAGCTGCTCACACTGCCCAGGAGCACCCTGAAAGATGAGGAAATAAAACCAAAGGCACCATTAAGGTGTTCTTGTTCCATTTCTTATTCAAGGTTATCATTGGAACACAATATCTACCAAGTAGAAGTTTTCTAACCTCTTGAGCTTCCCAAGCCCTCTATTTCCAATGATCAAGCAGCTGAGGGGGATGCTATCAATAGCTTCACATATCTTTTCGCGGGCATCTCCCCAGTAGATCTTCAACACAACGACGACCTGAAAAAAGTTATATGAGTGTTCGAGTATGCTCACAGTTGCACTGCTTGTTTAGGCGGCTAAAACTTGATAGATAGAATTAGAAACTACAAACAAGTGTTGAGTTATGTTTGCAGTTTCTGTTCTTGTTTAGGCAGTTAAAACTTAGCAGATGAAAGTAGAGACTACCTCCTTTTGCCGGGCGACAGTGTTGAGTATGTCCAAGGTTTCAGCATCCGGCTTCACACCATATTTCTTTGCAATACCAGAATCAGATAATTCTGATAAGGGAATAAATGCTGCAGTAACAGGATAATTATAAGGCAGCGAGAGCAAGCAATGTGACTGGTTGTTCGATTGGTAATATATAGAGAAATGCAATTAGCTATGCAAGATCATATATACGAGAAGGTAGATTCAATGAGATGCAGAAAGACAGGAAAAGGAAATGATGTATTCCAATTGTTACTCTGCTGCAACTAAATCAAAGAAGATAGAAGACAAGTAGCAAGAATTTTTTACTCAATAAAGAGTAGCAACAAAAGGTCTTGTGTGCAATTGTTGAAGGATGCCTAGCTTGTCTTGTTTGGTCTTTGTTGGTTCACAACTCAGATAATTTCTAGTCTGAACTAAGCAAAGTATGGGAAAAAAGTGAGACTTGTATTAGATGTTGAGCTTTGATACTAGCATTTCAATATTAAGATTGATGAACTTGACTTACTCATTGGCTGCAAACTAGTTAGGTGTGCAGACAAGATTGTATATAAGCATTAGCATATCTAGGTTGGAAATCGAGCTAGAAGTTAGAAACCCTTGAACTAGGTGGCATTTCCAGTTGTTCAAATAAACCCTGATTGTTCCTCGCTCAACTTAAAGTGGAAGAAGGAAATGCAAGAGAAAGAAGACAGTATTATCCATACAGGAAATCATAATGCCCAACTGGTGTAGTATTCCTTCACTAAGTTGGTTGAAATAAAGACAATTATCTTGAAATAAAGGAGAAGTATCTCTGAAGTAACTGATCCAACAGCATATTCTATCAGATATTTCTTCTATTCTGATTCAAATAAAAACATCCTTACAAACCTATTAATAGTGATAAATAGGAAAAGAGTTCGGTTATGGAGCACTTAAAGATCTGAGATTGCATGTTGGCGTACCAATTGATAAACATTGATCCTTATGAAGCTCTTCCAGCATGTTTTATACATTAATGATGAAAAAAATCAGCTGATATGTCATCTTTGTTGATATTCTTGATCAGCCATAGAATTCACAAAAGAAAATAACTGATAGTATCAGTTACAATTATGCACCAAATATTCCTAAGTAGGATGATTTTACACAATTCCCGTAGCTCAGAGTAGTGTAAGTTTAACTACTAGAGACGGATTTCAGGACAAGAAGAAAAAGATAAAGAAACTAGTAGATTAATCAAGCGTAAGACAACTCTTAACCTAGATTGCAACTGGTAGTCTTATGACTCCACACCATCTGATTCATAGCAGTGTCCTCAAGTCATGACTCAAAATCTAGAATTTCAATCTCTGAAAGATCATTTATGTTGAGAAATCAAACTTTAATTGGGCCAAAATAAGCAACGGGATTTCGATTAGGGGAAAAAGAGGAAAAGGTTTCATTTTTAGGGCTTGAAAAGAGGAATCAAGAGAAGAACAAAGCAGGGGGAAAAGGTGAATCATACGTGATCCGGTGGTCTCCCATAGCTGGGTCACGCCCTCCTGGTAGTGTCCTTCCTTCTGGACGTTGACGACGACGAGGTGATCGCCGTTCCTCACCAAGTTTTCCACGGCCCAGCGGAGCGCCGCTTTGCTGCAAGCGGAGAAATCAACGGCCACTCCCACCCTCCGATCAGCTTCCATTGCCCCGATCGAAGAAGAGAAAGAAGAATGATTACGATGCAGGTGACGACGAGGCCGAGATAAAGCAAGGAAAGAGAGAAGATTATTGGAGAATGATAAATATACGCCATTTTCAAAATCACACTTTTCATTACGATATTCAAAGTTTAAACATCCGAGCAAGATCTATTACAAAATCGATCATTTTTTTATTATGATCCTGTAAAGAAAAGCACATGATCATCTAATTTCAGACAAATATGAGTGTAAATCCACTATTCTACTGTAAAATCACTTTCAAGGTGAGAAGCAACTGAGGATTGTGCTCTTTTCATATTCTCTATAGGCAAAATCATGCCATTCAATTGATAGTTTTCAAACTTTAAAAGGGTTAAATGAAAAGTGTCCCTTGAGTGCAGCTAATTAGACTGGTGTATGCATATCAAATGGATGACAGAAAATCTATTTTAAAACAAAAAGCAATTTGGCCAAGTGGGAATTATCAGGTGGAGGAAGAAAAAGACATGCATTAAATTATTTCAAATAAAACTTTACAGTTAACGAATCTTCTGAGTTTAACGTTTGACTTAATAAAAATTAGTTTATATTTATTTTAATATAAAATTGGTAAAAATGAAGGTTTTTTTTATTAAAAACTGACGTCTCACCAAGTAACGGAGTCAGCCACGAGCGTGGATGTGGACGTCGTCACCCAAGCCCGTCTCCGCTTTTCTTCACTTTTTTTTCCTGATGTCTTATCTCTTATCTCTTATCTCTTAAGGCGTGTTTGATTCAGGATTATTATGGATAATTTTAGTTATCTGTATACGATTATCCATGATAACCGTATTTGATTCAAGATTTTTTTAAATTCTGAAGTTTTTCTCAATTCCTACACGTCATCAAACGTCATCAATTTGAGCATATCACCAGGAAATCAGAAAACCTTCATCTGCCTTGGTTTTTGCCGATTCCTGAGGTTAAGCAAAAAATATTCCCAAATTAACCTTTGATCGAAGCAAGCCGAGGTTGTCGATTGATCTGGGTGATCTCGTATCAACAGCGAGGCAGTGTTGAGGAGGTGGAGTAGGAGCGGGCGGTGGGAGCTGAGCAGGTGGCGCGAGCGGGCATGATGGTCGGAGGTGGCAGCAAGGGGTGGGAGTGGGGGGGTGGCGGCAGGCGACGGGAGCCTGAGCAGGGCGGCGGGAGCGTAAGCGGCGCCGTGAAAGGGAGAACAGGCGGTGCGAGCAGGTATGACGCCCGGAGTTGGCAGCAAGGGGTAGGAGAGGGGGGTGGCGGCAGGCGGCGGGAGCGTGAGCGGTGGCGTGAGAGGGAGAGCAGGCGGTGCGAGGGGGCGGCGGGAGCGTGAGCGACGGCGTGAGAGGGAGAGCAGGTGGTGCGAGCAGGTATGGCGCCCGGAGGTGGCAGCAGGGGGCGGGCGAGGGGGGTGGCGGCAGGTGGCGAGAGCCGAAACCGACGGCGGAAGCAGGAGTAGGCGTGTGAGCGAGAAAGCAGGCGACGCGAGGAAGAGGGAGATACAGATATTTGTTTTTAACTTTGTTATTTTAATTAAAACCTTATTAAATTCAGATAAATTGGATAGATTTAATTAAAATCTAATTAAATTATCTAAAAATTCCCTAAAATAATAATAAACAATTAAAATATTATCCAATTTTATTTATATATATCATTAATAATAATAATATTATTATTATTAAATTAAGGATAATATGATAAAATATCATACTTTATTAAACTAAGGATAATATGGTAAAATATCATACTAGGTTATATACTAAAATCTCTAACCAAACATACCCTTATCTCTTATAGTAATCTCCTTTTCACCATCGTTGACCCCTAGGTTACTATTCGAGTGGCCAACAATGTGGCTCTGCCGTTAGGAGCATCTCATCCCAATATTCAGTTGTGTATAAGTGTCCAATTATCTTCTAGAGCTATTATCTCCCATTTTAATCTCTGATCTACAACTACGACTTAAAAAATGTTAAAATATGAATATTTAGTGAGCAGATCTAATCCATGTTGTAATAGTTTAAGTTATAATTTCATAATTGGTACAATAGTTATGATTTAATGTTTTAATGTAAATGTTAAGATGAGTTTGATGTGCGTTGGAGCAATTAAAGTTATTATTTTCATAATTATTACAATAGTTATAGCAGTTAGTATTTAGTAATTGTTACGATGTAAATATTAAATAAGTTTGTTAAATCTGTATTGTAACCATTATAATTTTATAATTACTATAGTAACATGAATTCACATGGTAACAACTATGAAGTCATAGTTGGTACAATGTACATAATTTGTTCAAAATTTAGGCATAAGTAATAATACAAGAAGACTATTGGATAATTATATATAATTGAACAATAAAGTGGGATATCATTTTGATAAAAAAAATTAAAATAGGACACCCTTTACTTATTTATAAAAAGAGACGTCCTTTCAACTCTTACCCCTAAATTAATTAAATAAATATGTTTAAATAATTAATTAAAGTTAAATGATTAATTATATATATATATATATATATATATATATGAGATTGATATGCATCCCGATTTATTTCCGTATTTGAGATTGAGATTGAGATTAAGATAATTTAAAGTATCTAGAATCACTTGGGATGTCTCAAGTATTAATTCTAAGTACCCCAAATGATTTCAAATACCTTGAATCTTTTTAGTCGTAGAACTCAAGTGATATATATAGTTTAATTTTATGCTACTAAATAATTTTAAATAATATAAATTATACGCTTTTATTTTTGTATTATAATTTTCTCAATTTTATCTATTTTCACTATCTTCTTATAATCTGATGATTCTTATCCAATCCAACGCATCTTCGCTCTTGTTGGGTCCCACTGCCACGCTGGAAATAGAAAAAAAATGCCGCACTGCCCGCTCGCCGGACGCCACGTGTCGGACGCTTCTTGGCCCCAAATAAACTTCTGGACGCAGATTGCTCCGCCGTGTGAGACGCGTCAAGGCTGATCCACTCCCCCTCCTTGGGCAGTTGGGCCCGTGCTTCCACGTATCTGCATTCGTCGCCGTCCATTATCAATCTGACGGCTTATAACGGCGCTGCTGCCTGTCTCAAATCCGTGCTCCGTGGTCAGTTTTCAACTTTTTTTTTCAATTTATTTATTCTCCGCCGTGCGTTCTCGATCCGACGGTGTAGATCGTCTTCGTGGCATTTTCTTTGGTCTCTGCGGTTGGTCTCGCCTATAAAGGAGGTCGTAACGAAATCAAATTATACTTCTTCAGCATCTCCGTTTGTTGCCTACATTTTTACAGATCAGTCTATTTTACGAGTTTTATCTAGCCTTTTGGTCATTGTAAATGTAAATTTAAGTCCTTCAACTACTCGGTATTTCGACGATAGAGTCCTTTGTGACTACTGCAATCGGATCCATGGAGATCGCCGTCGCCGTGAGGCCCTTCGGCCGTTTCCTCGCCGCCCATATCTTGCCTTCGTGTTTTTCCCCCGGTGCTGACGGCGTCTTCTTAGTTCAAGGCCGCTTCTTCTCGAAGCGTCCCATCGGCGTTCCTCGGCGCCGATTCGCCTCCTCATGTGCCCGCGCCGCCGTGGCCCCCGCGAAGGACGAGACTGGGGTCTCGGATTTTCGCAGGCTCTCCACTGCTGCAGGGCCTCTGCAGTCTGGAAGTGATCGACCCTTTGAGCGAATCCTCGTCCAGGGCTTCTCCGCCGTGAAGCCGCTGGTGATCGAGCGCGTGGAGTCGGAGAATGAACTTCTGACAGTGCTGGTGGTGGAAAAGGAGGAGGAGGAAATGAAAAGAGTAGTACTAACGGTCGCCGAGGAGGGGAAGGAGACGGCAGTTGAGAAGGAGGCTTGGAGGTTGTTGAACGATGCGGTGGTGAGCTACTGCGGGAGCCCAGTGGGAACGGTGGCCGCCAACGTTCCGGCGGTTGAAGCCCTCAACTACGATCAGGTCTTCATCAGGGATTTCGTGGCGTCGGCGATCGCCTTCCTCCTCAAGGGGGAGACTGAAATCGTTCGAAATTTCCTCTTGTACACCTTGCAATTGCAGGTAACACCAATTAAAATTTCTTCTTTTCCCATCTACTAATTCCTCTATCGATCTTCTGGTACCAATTTGCCTCTTTTCAAGGAATTGCGCAAATATTTCACCAAAGCTAGCTTCCTGCCTCCTTGATGGACATTTCAACTGTGAAAATTGTTAGGGTTCACCACTCAATTTGTTGTCGAACCAGACGAAAATAGCATTGAAAAATAAAGCTCTTTCGGCAGTACTTTGAAATCAACTTTTGTTCTGTTAAGAATAATGCCTTCTGTGCCGACTGATCAAACAGAAACTTCTAAAATCAGTTTTGAAGCATGAAACTTGAAGTCCTTTATATTCTTCAATTGTCCTTTTTGCATACATTTAAGAAAGCCCCAAAACTTTCCTGGCTGTAGTTTCCATGAATAAACATAGATTTTTTTTTTGGTGAATAAACATTGATGTATCTTTTTGTTCTTCTCCTAATTTGAATGCGTAGAGTTGGGAGAAGACTGTAGACTGCTACAGCCCTGGACAAGGGTTGATGCCTGCAAGCTTCAAGGTTCGAAGTGTGCCCATGGATGGAAGAAAGGATGAAGTTGAGGAGATACTTGACCCTGATTTCGGTGAATCAGCCATTGGACGAGTTGCTCCAGTAGATTCTGGTGGGTCTATTTTAAAGAGTTTATTTAGATTAACCAATGAGTGATAGTAAATCCCTCTGAGGCACTAATTCTTTTGTTTCACAGGATTGTGGTGGATCATATTGCTAAGAGCTTACGGGAAGATCACTGGGGATTATACATTACAAGAGAGAGTGGATGTCCAGACTGGCATTCGATTGATCTTAAACTTGTGCTTATCTGATGGATTTGATATGTTCCCTACTCTACTTGTTGCCGACGGTTCTTGCATGATAGATCGACGAATGGGAATTCATGGACATCCTCTTGAGATCCAAGTAAGTGTGTTTTTCTCTTTTTTTGATGAATATTCAATATCCTTAAGGCATTTAGTCTAGTAATACGGGTTCTATTTTGCCATCTCAGATACTTGTTCTCTTTCAACTGATGATGACAAATCACCATGCATGAATTAATTGGCTAATCCCTGTCCTTTTGATAAAAATAGTTAAATGCTTCCCATAAGTAATTTATTTTCAGGGGTTAAAAGACATGCCTGCACTTAACAGAGATTAAGTTAAGAAGCTGGATTACTAATTGATAGCTGGAATTTCAATACAAGGCCAATAAGATAGTCCAAAGATGAGAACCATATAAACTACGCCTTTTAAACCTCAATGACATTAATGCATTCAAGTAACGAAATGGAATCAGTTTTATTTAATTCAATTTTAGTATTGGTTAAAGTGATTTGTATTTTTGGAATCTGAGCGAGACAGATAGCTGATTCTGTTGATGTTTATTTATGTAATAATGCATATTTGGTAATTTTCATGCAGGCTTTATTCTACTGTGCTTTGCGTTGCTCACGTGAGATGATTGCCTCTGATGATGGATCCAGGAGCCTGCTGCTTGCTGTTAACAAAAGGCTCACGGCACTATCATTCCATATCAGAGAGTACTATTGGGTTGACATGAAGAAGATCAATGAGATTTATCGCTACAAAACTGAAGAATACTCCCAAGGTGCTACTAACAAATTCAACATCTATCCGGAGCAAATTCCTAGTTGGCTAGTTGATTGGATTCCTGAAAAAGGTGGCTACTTGATCGGGAACCTTCAGCCAGCTCACATGGATTTCAGGTTCTTCTCACTGGGCAATCTATGGGCTATCACTTCATCTTTAACCACTCCGAGACAAGCCGAGGAGATTCTGAACCTGATGGAGAATAAATGGGAGGATTTCGTTGGGAATATGCCTCTGAAGATATGTTATCCTGCGTTAGAATATGAAGAATGGCACATAATTACTGGAAGTGATCCGAAAAATACGTAAGCAAAAAACCCAACATAGCCTTCTGTTTAATGAGAGTCTCAATCTTCATGGCTTAGAACTTGAATCAGTTTTCTATCATCTTTCACCAATATGATATATTGATGATGTTAGTGATATGAAATGCTACTAGTTATTCTAAAAGCAAAAGTAATAAGCAACCATAAACTCAAAAGTTCTCTTTGATGATTGTCATAATTGCTAAGTATCTTGATCTAACAACACTTGATAATTTGCGAATCACATTTCCGTCATTCTTTACTAATATGACAAATTGTTGATGTTAGTGATACCAAATATCACTAGTTATTCTAAAAGCATAGGTAACAGGTATCCATAAAAGTTACCTTTGATGATTGTTGTAGTTGCTTAGTTTTTTGATCTAATAACAGTAGATATTTTGCAGGCCTTGGTCATATCATAATGGTGGATCATGGCCTACCCTACTATGGCAGGTATTAAAATGTTCATCGATAGTTCTCTAACACTCTATTACTTCCAATCGTGTTACTAAATGAGTTGCCTTTGTGATTTTCTAGTTCACATTGGCTTGCATCAAGATGGGCCGGCCTGAATTAGCTCGTAAAGCTGTCTCTGTAGCTGAGAAAAGGCTTTCGAACGATCAATGGCCTGAATACTATGACACCCTGACTGCAAGATTCATCGGTAAACAATCGCGGCTGTATCAAACATGGACAATTGCTGGGTTTCTGGCATCAAAGTTGCTACTGGAGAATCCAGAAATGGCATCCATATTCACATTTGAGGAAGATATGGAACTACTGGAAGGCTGTGCCTGCAGTCTGACAAACCATCCTCGTGCCAAATGCTCACGACGCGTTCCAAAAGTGCAGGTCCTCGTATAACTTGTCGAAGATACACAACCATTCTTTGATGCTTGTACTGTATATAAGAAAAAGGAAAACCATAGATGGAAGAGGGATCCACCTCCATACAACATTGTTTCCTCATTGTGGTATGCTCTTTTTTTGTTGAGCTACCATGATGGTGATTGTGTATCAGTGATGTCTAAAAGATTTGGCCTTTGTAATAAAAAATTAGATGTATGTTTTGATGACACATTGATTCATATAACTTTTCTTTTTTATGTTCACGTTGATCCATGTTATTGTATAAGAAGGATTTTTTTGTAATTAACACCCAGCAACCTTGAAAGAATATATATTTTGTATGTAATCAAAATGCAAATTATGCTTTATAGCTCAGATAAGTTCTGTAGGTGATATACAGAATAAATCAATGCAAATTTCATAATATGATCCTTATTAGTCGCCAAATTGCTAACTTAAGCTGAGTGCAGTGCAAAAAAACAAAAGGCTCGTATGAAATGAAGTTTTGGGTTTCATTGAATCATTGAAAGAAATAGAACAATGGGAAATGGAGCGCAATCTTAATGACTTGAATATCTTATTTGGGATTTCCAAGTAGAATGCTACAATTCTTGGTGAAATAAATTACAAACTCAGATGAGTTAATTTCATATAAATTTGCTGTAAACAATTGATATACACTGTGCCTCAAGCATAAGCTGCACATGTATTAAGAAGAAAATAATACGTAGGGATGATCCAAGGACTTTTCCTTCAATATTTAGGCTTCAAAATTAGTCTCATCATTCTCCATCATATCAACATCCATTACATCTCGAAAGCCAAAGAGCTAGCAGCTTGGGAGTAGGTGAGAGACCAAGCAACTGTTCTTGGTGCCGTCCTGCATGTCCACAATTTTTTTTAAAATCTGCATTAGCAATCTAAGAAAGGGTGAACTTAGTAAGTCAATACTCTATAGTCAAGAGTATGCAACCTGATCAGTGTGAGAAACAAAGTCAACTCTTCTCTGACTTCTTACTTGTTCCAAGATCTCCTGTGTGCTTGCTTTATCTTTAAAAAAAATACGTTCATTTTTTGTCTTGAACCCAGTTGGTGCTTACACAATGACAATTGGATCTGAAAGACAACAAAAATGAAAATGTGAAGAAGTGGATGCACTTAATCCAACTGAAAACTCTATAAATTCATCTAACAGACATTGTCTCCAAACCTGTTCATAGGGGAAAAACAGACAAGATGTCGTGACACACTTAAAAATGTTCTCCAGATTTCATAACTTCTACGCTAAATGCACTGCCAGTTTACATGTCAATAACATCTACACATGACTGTAGAATGAATGCAAACCCACAAGTAACTGAATAACATAACCAAGTATATATTACCAACAAAGTATGACCATTTGAAGTACAATTGACAGGATTTTATGCAAGTTAAAAATGAAGAATTGGTGAAGCTTAGCTTAGGCAGAAAAAAGGATAAATGAATTGCAAATAACACGAAATTCTAGAATTAAGAACAATCCGCACATAAAAATGGAGATGACTGGAATATTTGAGAAGATGTAGAGGACCAACCTTTGAAAGAGATCTTCAAAGATCAAGATCCGTTCCAAATGCACAACACCGCTTGCATTGCTTAAATAATCTTCAAATTGCTCTGTCCATTTGAACTGATCCAATGTCAACATAGGAAGCTTTGATATATAAAAATCTGCAAGTCAATGTCAGTCACTAGGGAGCCCAACAATTCATTTACTGTCATTAACTACATATGAATGTTCCTTGGCCAAAGTTGTATATATCTCACGACTAGGAAAACAATGTTTTTCCTCCATCATAGTCAAAAATTCCAAGGACAAATCAACATGGCCTCTCTCAAGTAAAGTGTCAATGAGAATTTTCCATGCAATTTCATCACAACTATAGCCCCTAGAGAGTAAGCTAGTGAAAACTGATTTAGCCTCATCAAAGCTTCCTTCTTCACAAAGTCCAGAAAACAGTAACTGATAGGATGCAAGATATGGCAAATGACCACATGAAACCATAGAATCAATAAACAATTGTGCTTCTGAATACTTCTTTAGTTTACAGCAACAATTAATTAGAGAGGTATATATATCTGCATTAGGAGGTTTACAGGCCTCTTGCATGTGTAGTAGCAAACCCTTAGCTTCCTCCAAGCAATACACCTTGCAAAAAGCATCCACAATGGAACTATAAGATTTCACTGTTGGGTTGAAACCTTGTTTAGACATCTCTTCAAAAAGTTGTAAGACTACATTGATCCCCACTTTTCCCCATATATCAGCATCACTTAGAAAGGCAACATCAACTTGCTTCTTTTTCAATAGAACTTTGAGCAAAAGAGAGTAAGTTTCGTTATTGGGCTCACATGCATCTTCAACCATAATCTTGAAAGTAGGCAAAGCTTGATCAAAGAAACCAACCTGTACCAACCCATCAATATATGTATTGTACGTAATCGTATTAGGAATAACTCCATTTCTTTTCATTTCAGTTATCATACTTGCAGCATCTTCTATCCTTCCTTCCTTGCAATATGATCGGACAAGCACAGTATAAGTACATACATCAGGTTTGCAACCCAGAGAGATCATCTGCTCCAAAACCCTGGTTCCATCTGCAGATCCATTTACTCTGACCAACTCATCGATGAAAATAGTATATGTGACAACTGTTGGTTGGATTCCTTTCTCCAACATAGCATACAGTAGGGACCTCGCCTCCTGCAACTTCTTGTCCCTGCACAAACCATCTATTATAGCACTGTAGGTGTGAGAGTCTGGTGTGTATTCCTTCACAATCATCTCCTCTAGTAATGCATGAGCAAAATCAACCTTTTCAGCCTTGCATAACCCATCAATTAATGCAGTATAAACTAACTTATTCACCTTTCTGCCATTTTCCAAGAGAGATCTAAAGAATACAATAGCCTCTTCAGTTTTCCCACTTTTGCATAAGGCATCAATCAAAATAGAGTATGTCCACTCATTGGGAACTAAGCTTCTCTTCTCCATCAAATGCAGCAACCTAAAGGCGCCTTTAATGTCACCTTCCATACAGTATCCCTGAATCAATGCAGTGTAAGTAACATGGTTGGGAAGCACTGCATCCTTAAGCATCTTAGTTAATAGAGCCATTGCCTTATGCATTTGCCTCTGACGAACAAACCCACAAAGTAATTCAGTATAAGTTCTTACATTTGGCTTACACCCTCTGGACTGCATCAAATCCAATACACAGAAGGCCTCGTCAACCTTAGTAATTTTACAGTACCCATCAATCAAAACATTGTAAGTAACAACATTTGGAACCAGACCATGCTCTAAAATATCATTCAGCATCATTTTTGCATCATCAACCCTATCCACCTTACAAAGGCCACCAATCATCACCGTGTAAACATGCAAATCAATGGAACACCCATCATCTTTCATCCAGGGAACCAATGACAAGCCCTCTTTTACCTGTCCTGCTTCACAAAGGCCATGAATGAGGGCAGAATATGTGAACTCATTCCTTGGACAACCTCTCAGAGGCATTAATAAGAACACCCGGCAGGCCCGGATCAAGTCATCCCTCACACAATAGCCCAAGATGAACGAGGTGTACGTGTGAGTATCTGGATCCAATCCGTCTTGCAACAAGTAGTTCAAGTAGATCTTAGCTTCAATAACTTTCCCTTCCTTGCAATGTGCATTGATCATCGTATTGTAAGTATGAAGATTGGGAAATACATCATCTTTTCGCATTTGCTCGTACAAATCCTTCATATCAGCAATCATATGGAACCTTGCAAGAGCCATCAGCATAAAATTATAGCATCGGAGAGACCGCGTGAGACCTGTCGGATGCAAGGATTTGAAAGTTTTAAGAACCAAGTCGGCATCAGTTGAGCAGCATGACCTAATCATGGAAACCAAGATCTCCTCCGCAGGGCGGTGAAGGTTGGATCCGGCGAGGGTTTTGAGCAGGGAAGAGTACGAATCGACCGTGTGGCGGAATCCGGGGCGGCGGCCGATCCAGCGGAAGAAATCCAGAGCAACGCGAGGATCGAGATGGCGGCATTTCAGGAGGGTGGTAACATGGAGAGGCGATAGTGTGGAGGCGAGCCGGTGGAGGTCAGGGTTACGGGACCAATCGGGGCGGGAGAGGATGGACGAGAGCTCCGAGGAGGGATCAGCGGCAGCGGCGCCGAGGATTAATCTGTCCGGCAGAGAGGCCGACTCCTCGGAGGAAGAATCGACAAAGGAAGAGGGGCAAGAGGCGAAGCCTCGCGCCGGGATATGGTCGGAGGTGATGACCATCTGTTTAATGGAGGCAAAGAATCGTCTCATAGTGGAGACGAAGGAAGGTACCACGCCACCCAATTAGGGTTCCTCCCTCGGGGGAGGTGGCGGCGCCGGGCCGCGGCGGCGGCGGCGGCGGCGGCGATAGGAGGCCGTGTGTATAGGTTCGGTTAGAGCAGAACTCAAATCTGCTCTGGTTTTTGTATCTTATTGGACACAATCACCCTTAAGAAATCTTCAAATGTCCGATGTTATAGACACCCCAAGTTTGCATAATGCACCGTCCCCATGTTACTTATTAAAATAAAACGTATGAATATATATATCATTAGTGAATAAATGTGATGAAAAGTATACAGTTGAATTATTGTATGTTTTGTATTTAAAATATAACCTATTACAATTTAAGGATTTTGTTTTTTTTTTAAATTTTTGGAACAGTGATTGTCTTTAAAATGTTGGATTTAATTTAGATGTAAGTTGTAATGAATTAAATATTTATGAATAAATTTTATGTTCATGAACTTATTCAATTAAATAACAAATTATATATATATAATTTGTTATTATCAAATAAATATTTATAACATAAATTTCAAAACAATTTCTCTAATGACCTAGATCCGCTACATTCTTCCCGTCACCAAAATAACTCCTCCTCTACACATACTCATCCACGTGTCATATTAGTTGCCCCGCTAATTCTGACACTATCTTATGTCCGTGTTGCGCGTCGCGTTCTCCTCACGCTTTCTCGACATTTGTAAAAAAACCCTCGCTTAATAAATAGCTTGACACGAATGCCCTAAAATCCCACTGCCCCCCACAATCTCTGTTGGGCTGCAAATTTCTCCTGGATATTGGCGATCCGATCGAGCGAGGGCGACGGGGGCAGATCGCGCGTTCCTTGTTCGTCTCGGTCGTCGATTTTTCTCCGGTATTTTAGACTCCCTTCATTCTTCGTTTGATCCTTGCTGCGAGCGATGATTTCAAGTTAAACTGACGAGTTAAGCAATTCTCAGCCATTTTGTAAGCTGTGCTCGCGGTGCTGCAGGAACCCTAATTGTTATCCGGTCGTCTGGGAGATCTCGTCACTCCGCAGCCATGTTCGGTTCCAGCAATAGTATGCTTCGCCTCCTCGCCGTTTAGTGCTAGGATTGTTTCTGTGATGTTGTTTTCATAAACATGGCGTCTTTGATCTGTTTCGACTTTGGGATTATCGCATGATATTTTAGTGAGTGGGATATGATGTCTAGATTGGTTCTTTCGTGGCATTGAGCTTGAGTGATTTGACTTTTTAATTGGTGTGCTGTATATCCACTGTATGTCGCTCGCGTTTATTTCATGTTATTTGGCTGCAGAATTTTAGTTTGTTTATAATATGAATGATTGTTTTTTTTTTCCATCTTGTGTATAGTGACTAGAAATTAGAATTTTGGTTTATTAACACAGAAGGTTGACGCTCTTTGCTGGACCTAGAGCCTGTTTTTTGACCTGAGTTTTGTAATATTTCTTTGAGCTTTACATCTAATGTTATCTATTTTGAAATTTATGTATTCTTCATTTTTAATTTTTTTTGTTTTCTAATTCTGTTTCTGAGTGAGCTTAATTGTATATACAGCTTTCAGTCAATCTTCAACTAGTCCGTTTGGTTCACAGCCAATGTTTGGGCAAACAAGTAGTACTGCTACTAATCCTTTTGCGCCCAAACTCTTTGGAAGCCCAAATTCGTTTGGTACCCAGAATGGGAGTTCGATTTTTGGAGGCACGTCTACTGGGGTCTTTGGACAACCATCAACACCTGCCTTTGGTGCTTCACCAGCTCCGGCTTTTGGGAGCTCAATGCCTGCCTTTGGTGCATCATCAACTCCTGCTTTTAGCAGTGGTTCCTCTTCATTTGGTGGTATGTTCTTAATCATAACTAATTCCTAGATTGCAGTAAAATGGCTTGGTCATGATCTGGATGATGGTCTTGACATCCTGTCAATTCTTGCTAATTTTGTGATTCTTACTTGCTAAAGTACTCTTATCATTTTAGAAATCTTATTCATTTTCTCGGATGGTGTTTTAATTTCTTCAGTTATTGAAAAGATATAGTAAATTATTTGGACAATAAGATTGAGGAGTAATTTATTCCATTCATCTTGTTTATTGTTGTGAAGAAATAGGAACTCCTATATAATTGGTAATACGAGTCTGATTAGGATGTTTGATTCAGTTAGGCTTTCTTTATAGGAGTTTCTAGTTGATATCAGATTGTGGATGAGGTTGGTATGGGATTTCAGCTCCATTGAGAACTAGATTATGTATCTCTAAGTTGTATATTATTATGCATGCTATTAGTTTTTTTTTTTTTGCATGGAATCTAAACTCTGATTGAAATTGTTTATGACGTTTTATCTCATTAAAATTTTGTGTCTCTTTTTCCATTGTGAAAATTTTCTGATTTGGACTTTAACCACAAAGAGGGAGCCTGACAATGATGGTTTTATGTTCCAAGGACTATCAAATTTATGCCTTTGTGACTAAGCACTGCCTCTCCAATGTGACAATTTTTTTTTTTTTTTTCAGTTTTTATTTTTTGCTTCCATGTGTTTCTATACTTCTGAAATCTTGTTTTTTTGGAGAAATTTGCTGATGCTGAGACGAATTTGTTGTTTGTAGGCTCTTCTTTGTTTGGACAGAAGCCAGCTTTTGGGACTTTTGGTTCATCTCCAAACCAATCAAGTCCATTTGGCAGTACATTTCAGCCAACACAACCAGCATTTGGGACCAGCCTCTTTGGTTCCACAACCCCATTCAGTCAATCCAGTCAATCTGCATTTGGTGCTACTACTACCCCAACTTTTGGCTCTACAAGCACCCCATCTTTTGGTACAGCTACTACACCAGCATTTGGTGCCACGACTACACCAGCATTTGGTGCCACAAGCACACCTGCATTTGGTTCTACGACAACCCCAGCATTTGGTTCAACGACATCATCCCTCTTTGGTTCTGCAGGAACTTCATTTGGGGTTTCAAGTTCTCCAGCATTTGGTACAACAGCAGCACCATCTTTCGGTACTCAAACCACCTCTGTCTTTGGGTCTTCAAGTACGCCAGCATTTGGTGCATCTAGTGCTCCAACATTCGGCTCGCCGACTGTTTCTGCTTTTGGCACATCAAATACCCCTTTCAGTTTTAGTTCCACCCCAGCCTTTGGCCAGTCAACATCTGCATTTGGCAGTACACCTTTTGGAGCATCAACATCTCCTTTTGGCGCTCAGGGCTCCCCATTTGGCAAGTTATTTTGACATTTTCTCTGGAAACTCTGTTCCTTGTCAAAATATTTGTTTTTGATTTTTCATATTTCTATATTGTAGTGTTCTTAGGTGACTATATATTGCTCTTGAACTTGCTGCATGCCTTTCTTCTAGCTGAACTTTTTAAGTAGTACCTGTACCTCTGACATTTATTTTCCTCTCTGTATTTTTTATATCTTGCAGGTGCTCAGGCAACAACACCATCCCTTGGTAGCCCAGGTTTTGGACAATCAGCTTTTGGGACTCAGCCCGGAGGAACAAGAGTTGCATCATATAGCCCAACACCTGAGGCTGATGGTGGTACTAGTAGTCAGCCTGCTGGCAAGCTGGAATCTATAAGTGCAATGTCTGTGTATAAAGAAAAGAGTCATGAGGAATTAAGATGGGAGGATTATCAACGAGGTGATAAAGGTAAAAGTTAATTTGTTCTAGGTGATTGTATGCTCTTTCTCGAGTCTCTTATTTCTTGAATCTCACAATTTCATTTATCAATTGGTTTTAAAAAAATCGTGCATGACCTTAAAATTTTATTTGACATGTGATTTCTGTATGTGCTACTGAAAATGGAAGAAGAAGAGCTTGTAAAATGTTTAAGTATATTCCTACTTCACATTTCTTGAATCTCATAGTTTCATTTATCAATTGGTTTTAAAACAATCTTGCATAACCTTGAAATTATATTGGACATGTGATTTCTGTATGTGCTACTGAAAATGGCAGAAGAAGATCTTGTAAAATGTTTAATTATTTTCCTGCTTAGATGTCATGTTTTGCTTAAGTTGGATGTATGTTTCCTACTGATGCCCTGAGTTAAATAATAGCATCATATGGTTAATTTATTGGTTGTACAGTTTATCTTGTTCAACTTTTGATCCATATTCTCAATTATGTTTCACATAGTGTATATGCATTTTCAACTGCCATAACTATCTAGCAACTTTATTTTCCATTATTGCCTTTTCTCATACATTAAATATTCTGCTGCTATTAACGAAAACATTATTCTATCAGGGGGATCCAACCAGTCTGGACAGCCTGCAGGAGCAATAAATTTTTCCGCACCATCTCAACCCAGCCCTTATGTTTCTACAGGCACTGCTGTTCAATCTGCTGCAAACCCTTTTTCTTCGACCACTCCTGCGAATCCCTTTGCTCTTAAATCTCCTAGTTTTGGTTCATCTGGGTTTGGTTCTACTTCTACATCACTTTTCAACTCACCATTCTCTGCTTCCTCATCGAGTCCATTTGGTCCAACTTCTACAACTTCTTTGTTTGGTGCTTCTAGTAGTTCTACATTTGGTTCAAGTTCATCACCCTCACTTTTTGGTGGATCAAGTGCACCTGCTTTTGGCTCTTCAACATCAGTCTTTGGCAATTCATTGGCCGGGTCTAGTTTGGCTTTTGGATCTGGCCTTGGCAGTACTCAAGCTTCTGGGCTATTCCAGTCCTCACCTGCTCCTTTTGGGCAAACATCAACACCTTTTGCACAGCCAACTAGCGGAACAACTACTGCCTTTGGATCAAATCTATTTAGCACTCCATCTACTGGTTTTGGTGGGAGTTTATTCAGCAGTTCAACGCCATCACTCTTTCCTTCAAGCACTCCAGCTGGATTTAATGCAACTGTAAGAAATACTCGCTTAATTCATTCATATGATATTATTGATATTTGAGTAGGTTTGAATGATAATTATGGTTCGTGTTCCCAGCCTGCAGCACAGACACCCTTCCAATCAGCTCCAGCAGTCCAGCCATCCAATGCATTCTCATTTTCAAATTTTGGACAGATACAACCAGGTATATCTGATGAATTTTCCTGTCCCTTATTTGATTTTCTAATTGGTTTCTCAGATTTGATTATTTACGTCATGTTTCTTTTCTTTTCTTTGGAAAATTCAGCCTCTTCTAGTGGCTTTGGTGCTATGCCAAACCTCTTCAATCAAAGCACCATTGGACAGCCGTATGTTCCTTCTCTTTTTTTGCTATCTTGTCTTTCCACCTGACATTTTTTCTTCTTTTTTCTATGCTAATGCTGCGAGCAATATGGTTCCTTGCAATATTTTGCAATCTAATTGTTAAAAGGTGACCTACACAGTCATCCTGCCATGTCAAAACAACTGAGCTTAGTGTTTATTAAAGAAAAGGCACTAGATTTACTAATCAATTATCCTAGTTTTTCCCAGATCCGTGATCTTGTTCTTCTTCAGTCTTTTTATATTGCAAAATGTAAACATGCTTTTAAGAGATAACAACAACCTCTGCTTGCCTACAATATTATCATGTAAGACATGATAATATTGTAATAGATTCATCGATCTAATAATAGCATGTTCCATGCTCTATGAAAAGAAATTTTGTCAGCTGAGAAGACTTCTTGATCAGAATCACATATTGACGAGTTAACGAGCCAATTGAGTTAGAACTTAGTCTAATGGGTTCCATAAGTGTTTTAACTTGAAATGATTTTTGTTTTCAATAACTGTGAACCAAGATGGCCAAATTTATTGCCAACCCAAGTTAAGAAGTAATGCAATGGGTGGGCTATTGTGGTAAGAATACACCATTTAGTGATTTCAAATAATTTTCATTTCACTTGACATGTGAAGTCAGTGTAGGGGGGTTAATCTGATTCACTTTTCTATAATTTGCCAATTGGGACTCAATGTCATAGCTTTTCATATTCTTGCTTTAAGTTATGAGCCTCCGTTCAAATTTATTAAAAGGTTACAATGTAAGGCTTCATAAGGACTGTTTGATTTTCATTTCTTTATTCATTAAATTGGTAATTCTCCTATAAATCCATGATTCAGTGCTGCTGGTCAGTCCAATGTGGTCACGCAACCAGTTCCTGTCGCAAATCCTTTTGGGATGCTTCCTGCAATGCCTCATATGTCAATTGGTCGTGTGGGCTCTACCCCCTCAATTCAGTATGGAATTTCGAGCATGCCTGTAAGTTTTACTTTATCAAATTGACAAGTTAGCTATAATATTGGATGACTAATTATAATGATTGGAACTATCCATTATCATATTCCACTTATGGATTTCTTTGCTGTTAACAGGTTGTTGATAAGCCTATTCCTGCAAGGAATTCACTGTTACTAGTTCCACGAATTTCCTCTCAGAGAAGGATTAGACTGCCTCCCAGGAAATACTCCCCTAAAACTGATGGCCCAAAGGTGAGAAATTAATATGAGGATAATGTGCTATTTTGCTAATTTGGTTACAAGTTAATGAAGTATAAGCTCCAAAAAAATTGTCATCATCGCAATAACTCTTCATTTGCAATATCTTTCCATCTGCAGTTGCCCTTTTTCGCTGATGATGAAACACTTTCCACACCAAAAGCAGATGCACTTTTCATTCCCAGAGAAAATCCTAGGGCTCTGGTTATACGCCCAGTTGAGGAATGGCCTCCTCGAAGTATTATGGAAAAGGGTAGTATTGTCAAAGATAGACCAAACTCAGCCAATGAAAATGGTAAGATTGTTCTTTCTCCATTATCTTATTTTAAGAAAGTGGTTAAAATCTAAGTGGCCTTGGATAATGAAATTAGAATCTGTTATGACGAGGTTAAATATACTTTAATGGAATTTTATGTAGGTAAAACTTTATATTTGGATGATAGGTTATCAAAGTTTGTAAGAGTCAATTTGGAGACTTAACTAAATTATCTATTTATATGAATCTACGTCATATTCTTTATTCTTCTAATTATGAAGGGATTAGTCATACCATGGAATTTTAAGAAAAGGTTATAGAAAAAAATAAAAATGAAATAAACATTTTTGAAAAATGATTTGGTTTTATATCCCTGGAAAACCAACCAAAAGTAATAGTGTCATCTAAGAGACATGGATAGTGAAATATAATTTTTTTTACTTAGAATAAATAAATCACTTTATGTTATTCACTATTACCTGATGGTGTTTTATTCAGGTAAAGTGCCAGGAGAGCCTTCTGCTCCAGCTTATAAGGAACTTGATGAAGGTGATAATGATGGTAAGCTTCTTGTACCAGTTTATCCCTTATGAATCCAATCTTGAATCTTTGTTCAGAAAGAAAAGTGAAATATAATCTTTGTTCACGATGCTATTATTGAATCAGCATTCAGCATTATAAATGTTGTTTTGAGTTTCTAATATATTACTGAATAATGCTATTTAAGATACATTTTAACCATGTGACAAAATGGCCAATTTTTTTTTCTCTGAAAGTTTTCTTATGTGTCATTTGAATGCAGATAATTTCATAGGGCTAGAATTATTACCACTAAAGTTTTCCAAATACCAAACTGTAGACGGTTGCAAGATAACTATCGTGTGATCTTTCTGGGACTATTAGAAGTACTTGTTAGATAGCATTAATCTTGTTTGAGAATGCATTACCGAAAAATGGTCTATTTATTTATTTTTTTACTTAATATAAAACGAGTTTTTTTGTGGGCTTTCATCGGTGTGGGTGTGGGTTCTTATTCTGTGGTATTCAAAATTATACAGAACCTGTTACTGAGCATGGACACTCCAAGGATCCCACTGGTCAAACTGCATCACCCTCTAAACCTATGCACAAGGCGAATGGTGGCATCAATGGTGATCATATGCAAAAAGCCGCAGATTCTTACATGAAAATATCTGGACACAGGGCAGGCAAGGCTGCAATCACGTATGAGCATGGTCCAGGCATAGAAGCACTGATGCCTAAACTCCGCCGAGACGATTACTATACTATCCCTCGAATCCAGGAACTGGCTGCAAAAGAGCGTGCAGAGCCAGGCTTCTGCCGGCATGTCAAGGATTTTGTTGTTGGTCGGCATGGCTATGGCAGCATCAAGTTCTATGGAGAAACCGATGTCCGGGCACTCGACCTGGAGTTGATTGTCCAATTCAACCACCGCGAGGTGATTGTTTACAGCGATGATGATAAGAAGCCTCCTGTTGGGCAAGGGCTGAACAAACCTGCAGAGGTGACACTCCTCGACATAAAATGCATCGACAAGAAGACAGGCGAGCAGTTGACAGAGGGTCCGAGAGTGGAGAGGTACAAGGAGATGCTGACACGGAAGGTGGAGGAGCAAGGGGCGGAATTCATCGCTTATGATCCTGTCAAGGCGGAGTGGAAATTCAAGGTGAAGCACTTCAGCCGGTACAGGTTTCTCGACGTGGATCTGATTCCTTGACAAGTCTGAACAATGGAGGGATTTGGGCTTGAATTCTTCATTAGTTTTGTATAGGACTTTTTCTAACTTTGACGGGCAGTAAAGTACAGGTGCTTACTGTGGTGTGTTGTTTTTATGCTAAACACGTTTCTGTTTTTTTAAACTGGCATTCTACAAGTAATTTTGAAAACATTTATTGATCGACTTTCTGAAGAATTTGTATTCCAGTTTTTTAATTAAAAATGTGAAAATAAAAAAAATTATGCATTTAACATTAGTTCTTTTTGACACAATTTCTCGTTAATATTTTATATTGACATTGTCTAATTAATATTTATAGATAAGAGACATAATGATATTACGAAATATACCTAATTTTATATAATGTCTAGTAGCATAATAATGCTATATATTATGATATGAAAATCAAATAGATGTAATTATGACACTTTAAATTACACTGTTTTGTCTTGTGAACAAATGAATTATTTAAATAAACCATGGGTGTTTAAATCCTTTTCTTTCTCCTTAAAGTCACTTTTCATCCAAAATTTCAAAAAATAACATTAAATTAAGTTTTAAACATGGGGCCAAAAACTAGGCAAAACAATGAATTATACACACCTAAAACAATGAATTATAGCAACTGCCTGCTAAGTCAATCTATGACCCAAAAATTTGGTAGTACTGGATGCATTCAATGAAAGAAAGAAGAGGGAAAGAGAAATTAATTTTCTACGTCAACATTTGAACAATTGATCTTGATCATAAGAGGCTGGTTTAGATCCGAGCACGGTTGCGGCAAGGACGGTGATGACGACGGGATGAGTATGTTATCTGCCTCTAAGTTCTCAGCTAAAGTTCTTTGTAGAGCTGCCTTTGCTTCTCTTGTCACACAAACCATAAGCACAGCTGAAGAAAAACAAAATCCGGCTATATCGTAAGGATTGAAATAGTCAAAGAACAATAGAGGCATGCATGAGAGGCTGCTGCTTACCAGATATCAATAATCCGGCTATCATCAGTGCCTGCATCCATTTCAAACAAAAAAATTCAGATAACCCGAGACAAAAAAAGGGACGAGTATTAACTCGTGACAATCAATGAATGAGATAGACAACAATAAACATACCCAGCGAGCAATTGAAACCTCACTCCATCCATGTGTAACCTCAGCTAGTTCCTTCAAAGTAGTTCCCACATACGCCAGAGCAAGAGTAATTGGCTACAAATCAAGTAGAGAAGAAGAAAATCATGTCACAGTCTTTAATATTTCAGAATTGAAACTTGAAACGATACAAAATAATCGAATTCAAATGCGTGCAAATGACTGCCTCGAGATAGGACAAGAGCATCAGAAAGATACTAGTTCAGGTGTTCCTACAAGATTAAAGGAGAGCAAAGCAATTAACTGTCCAAATCTTCTAATTTACCCAACAAAATGCTCATGATTAAAGGACTAAATGATTGTTCAAATATAATTTCGAGAGATTTGTGATGTTGGGATTACCACAAGCAAACAAGCTTCTGTTAATAAGTATTGAATTCAAGACAACAAAATTATATAAACAGCCTTTAAGGAATAACAATGTTTATTAATGAATATAACTACCGAATGGGAAAGCTCAAGTATGCTGAAGTTACCATCATTCCCAGCCAGGATGCCATTGTGTACTCTGCAAGGCTGATCGATGTGACAGATAGGAAGTAGTTCGACAAGCAAAATGGAACCAAAGGAGCTAGCCTAAGCAGCAAAACAATCTGCAAAAGAAATGACACAAATTTAGAATCCTTGTTAAGCAAGGAACACTATCTTATGTACACAGCAAACCGCATAGAACTCTCCCTGATTCTTAGATCGAATGGTATGTTATGTTTTGCCCAATATAGCGATTCATAGCAAAATTTAAATCATTAAATGATAATATAAGGAATAGAAAAACTAGTACTATCTTTTATCTGTTTCTAGAACATCAGCCATAAAACATCCCTTCAACTAGTTTATAACTTAAAGAAAAAGCTTTGAGAACTTGAATAAAACCTTAAATCCAGATTTCTCAATTGCAATCGCAGCAGCTTGGATGTCAGGATAGTCTTTCATTTTGGAGATGACATAGGACCTTCCTAACTGCAAAATGATCACAACAAACATGTTATGTTATAACAGTGCATTATAGGAATATAAGAAACATCAAAGTTTAAATCAAACTTTGATTGCATCTTCCATCGGTAGCACAAACAACAACATGATTCTCTTTTAAGCCTAGCCACTTCATTTCTTGCTTTACTTGTATTTCTTATGATTGCATCATTTTTATTATGTGCAAGGCTGTCACTCCTATATACTATCAAATATCCTACACTTTCTAAGGCGATTCGAATTGTTCCCATCATCTGAGTAAATATTAGTAACTAGTAAATGGTAACTAAGGCTGCAAAAGTCATGTGGTAGTCCATTTAAATAAATTTCTATTTGGGATCTCTCAACTATTTATTGAAAGTTGAAACCTCCAATTATTTTCTCGCTAAATACAAAGCAAAATTACTTCTTCACATCTTGAAAGCAACTAAAGAAACTTACAGCTCTGCCAAGCAAAAATGCTGCCACAGACCCAATCGTTGCTCCAACTGAATCAGCAAGAAAGCCTATTGGGAACCCAAATAGATATCCACCACCAAGCTGCAAATGATAAACTGATTAAATGTTGTTCTTTCTTTTCTCAAAACTGGTTGCCTACACTAATTATTCTTTAGCATCACTTGCCAACAAAATTCAATCCTAGCTAAATAGAACAAGTCACATAAATGTTCCTCTCTTTAAGTTCCTATCGATAGAAAGAGCAAATAGTGAATATATAGAAAATCATGCTTACACTAAGTACTGCAGCTGGAACGGCAAGTATAGTCAAGGGAATATATGCAACAGTCCTGGTTACAAAAATTAGTAAGTCAAGTGTTAACAATAAAAAATGGGAGAATGAGATCAAATAGAAAGCACATATAAGAAAACCAAATTATTACATGCGTGTCAAGTAAACCGATATGCATGATTATTAAATGGTAAAAAAGAGGAGGAAGGCACAAAACACATTTTTGATATTGCACATACAATTATCCAATCAATGCTGCAATACCAACATTGTCATGCATTGCTTCACTCACAACCTAGGCACCATAACTGAAGAACAACTCCATGCTTTCAATACTTAATGACCAACTTAGATTCCTACCCTATTAATTTCCAAAAGAAAGCACAACTGTTCCCCCTGCTTAAAGAGAACCAGCAACATTATCATGTATTCATATGTCAATGCTTGGGAAACAAAATCCTACTGGGTCATCATCACCTTCTCTGCTAAATAAATATAACCATGTCTTATATCGATTTTGTGTTCTATCAAGTACAGCATAGGGGTCTAACCTTAGACCAGTCAAATGTGCCTAAAGTTAAGTTTACAACACAGTTCATGTTTGTCGAGGAGATGAAAGAAGAAAAAAAGATCATATGCTCATCCTGCTAGCAAACTATTCAAATAATGATGCCGCAAAAACAAGGTTGGGTCACATGCCTAGTGAATCATCCTCCTCATCATAATGTATTTATCTCAACTATTTGGGTTCACTACATGACTCTATATATAATTAATAATATTCAGATTAATTAAATTATTTTTTGCTATATTAACTAAAATTTTATTTAGACTCCCTCTACTCTTTGCTCTTTATGCTCTAAATGAATAGGCTCTCCGCTTTCCTAACTATAGAAGCTATTGGGCCCTGCCACATACCAAGCAAATGCAAATAAAATGCATGGGCTACACAACTGCTATGCTTTTCCATTCTGCATCTTGCAGGGTCATGATACTCACATGGCAGTTGTACACGACAATCTTTGTTGTAATTTGGCAAGATACACTTTGGAAGATCAAATACTCATGGAATATTAGCAAACTATAGTCGTCGAGGATTGTGCTAGTAGCAAATATGAGCCAAAGGAAAACAAAATTGAAGAAAAATTAAGAAGACGCCAATACTATATACTAGGCCCTTACAGCACAACAGGTCCCCCCCATTGACCAAGATTCTGGTTTATCCAAACCAAGAACTCCTTCAGAATCTGCAAGCATAATTAAATACAGATGTCAATGGATTGAAGAGATGGCCTAATGTAAAATATAACATTGAATGCCATGATATGCAAAGAAATGCAGCACTATTATTATGCCTGTACTCAGATGAAATAATATTTTAAGTTCTTAGTCAAGTATCATCATGTTGGTTTGCTTGTGTTTCAGCGTAGGAGAAAATCTATCTACAAATATGGTTTCAGCATCCGTGCTGGGGATATAATGTGATCAAGAATGAGATTTTAAAGAACTTCATCTTCTAATTAAATTGTTCTATCAACACCAATAAATTCATCTTCCAGTCCTTCCCATCTTTGATGCACGACAGTTGAGTTCAATATACGTAAGCACCTTTAGAAAATCAAATCTTGGTCTTGTTGAGGTTAACATAATAGAATTTAGTTTAGACAACAATTGCCATGTAGATGAAAAAGGCTTTTAGTTATCAATCCTTCAAAGGGTATTGGCTAATTAATAATGCTCAATGCCTACTGTCTAACTTAACAAGGGAAATAGTTGAACTAATCTTATTTATTCGGAAGAGTGTTCTCATAACTTTATTTGGGCTCGATCCTATGTGAGGTCAATCTACGTGCAAAAATGTTTCTTCCACAGATTGGCCACAGGACTGTTCCTGGCTATCACGGTGACTAACTGATTTGTTACTGGTGCATCCAAAATTCTTATAAAAATTGTTGAATTCAGAATGAAGAGGGGGAAAACATGGTGTTTGGGTGGAGAACAAGCACAATAGTGGAGCAGGGCAATATGTTCGAGTACAGAGCATTCAGATCATTAATACCGCGATAAAAAAAGGTTACCTTTTCGACTGGGAGCGTGAAGAAGGCGGCGGCGGAAGCAACGACCAGGAGCACTAGCAGGGAAATCCTGATGGTGGAGGACAAGGAGACGGCCATCGATGACGGCAACGACGACCACCCAACCCAGCGACCACTTGCCTCAGATCCCGCCCCTCCTCTCTCCCCCACAATATTCCCTTTCCGCGCCACCAAAATACAAAGCGGAGGCCACAAACGCCGATCGTTCGATCCCCGTTCCTCTCCCTAAACTGGCACCTATTTTTGCAAAAATAAATTTCAAAAGTTGCACCTTGCTCGCTGGCTCTCCTCTTCCCCGCCGATGTATTTATATTATGTTACTGAAGAGGTAAGTAAATATCATCTCGCTTCTATTGTTGGCTTATTGTTTTTCCTCTTGCTTTATATAGCAGAAGAGCCAAAGAATGATGGATGAATCTACCTTGAAGCATCGGTTTCTCACGCCGACTTCTGGCTGCGAAGAATCCATAGCAAGGTCCTTCCTTTACGTTCTCACTCCTCAACAATGTGCTGGAAGTAGGAGCTGACACTGTTTACCTGCGGTGGCGCCGGCGGCGGCGGCTCGGCGATGGAGAATGATGAATGAACGCTAGTACGCTACACGTAGGAGGCGGTCGGACGAAATTATCCTGGATAAAAAAAGATATTTTCAACTCTCAATATTTGGCATTTTTTTAAAATATTAAATTCCCTTTGAAATTATCATTGTATGGTTAAAATATTTCTTTTTATTACTAAATAAATAATTTAAATAATAAAATAGTTTTTAATGTTTAAATAAAATTTGCAAAAAGGAATGCCTAGAACTAGGAATATCTTATAGAAAATCAAAATGCTTTAAATGGACACTGATAATTTAAAATAAATAAATAATATTTTTTTTGAATTTTATCATTTATTAAATAGAGCATTAAATAATGAGCAGAAGACTGCAATAATTAAAGGTCAAATATGGTCGAGGGTCTTAATAGAATATTGTGTGTAGAATTGCTTTCAACCGTCAAATTTAATTGTGATTTGATCTCAACCGTTGATTAAAAAAGTGGCCATCAACACTTTTCCTTGAAGAATCTCTCTCGCTTTCACACGCGCAAGCACAGACACACACTGGGAGCTCCTGTACTGCCCTACTCCGACTCCATGGAGCCACCATCCTCCTCCGATCGCCGCCGACGCCATGTGGTGCTCCTTCCCTACCCCGGCCGCGGCCACATCCACCCGTTTCTCCGCCTTGCCCACCGCCTCGCCTCCCGCGGCTTCCTCGCCACCGTCGTCCTCACCCAGGAGTGGCTTTCCCTCCTCTCCTCCTCCCCCCCGCTTTCCCCTTCCGTCCGCTTCCGCTCCATCCCCAACGTCGTCCCGTCCGAGCGCACCCGCGGCGCCGATTTCGGATCCTTCATCCGAGCGGTGCTAGTCGATATGGGCCCCCCAGTGGCCGCACTGCTCGCAGAGCTCGACCCACCTCCCGCCGTCCTCGTCGCCGACTCCTTGCTCCCGTGGGCCCCTGCGATAGCGCGTCGGATGGACGTTCCCGTCGCCGCCTTCTTCCCCCAGGCCGCCACCGTCTTCCTCGCCTTGCAACAGCTCAAAGCCCTTTCGCCGCCGGAGATCGAGCATTCAATTTCCGGTAAGCGCTGTTGATTTGTTGAACTGGATCTAAATCCGATAACGCGGAAAGTAATCGAATCCAAGCCCGTAACACATTTCTGCTGACTCAAGTCTCTCTCAACTACTCGTGCATCTGTTGGTAACATGGAAAGATCCATCACATCCTTTGAAGATTGTTCATTTAATAGCTTCGTAATTAGTTAGTTTTGATTGGGATTGGGACCTGAAGTCGGTTCATGTTCAATGCCATTGAATATTTTTTTGCTTTCTTGTGTCCTAATTTTATGTAAATTCCAAAATCTCATGTGTTGGTTTTTAGCAATGATTTGACAAACATAATAAGTGAGGTTATGGAACAAGGTAATGGTTATAAGATGCCCTACATGATTAGAGATGTCAATGATCATGCTAGAGCTTGGCAAGCTGTGAGCCCGAATTTGATCATGAAGTGAGTGAGTTTGTGCTCATCACAACTCAAAAATGGTGGACCAGCCCAATATGAGCATTGCCTCATATTTTGGCTACCTCATTTGATTAGTTTGTCTTACTAATTTGTTCTTCTACTTGGAAACTAAATAGAATTCTGATCGTCAAGATGTATGTGCTTGGTTCAAATGTCATGCCTAGCAAGGTCTAACAAATCACAAGTTGGTTGTGATAAGTACCTTTGCCATTTGGTGACGTCCCGGGTGGGTTGCCTATTGGGTATATCTTACAGATTCCTTTTGTTCCGTGCGTTTGACTATATAAAATTATTGTTTGATACTACAATATCAACTATAATGTCCGTAAGATTGTGTATAAAGTAATAGAATTCTAATAGGGATAAGATTCATGTAACATACTCAAAATTGTTGGGATACACTTGTTGTTCTTGATTTTGTATCATTCTACCGAGTCCACATCTTGTTTTCCTTACATCTTAAGCAGTGTAAATAAGTTACTCAGTTGTATTTTCAATACTATCATATGAATTTTATGCTCTTATAGCATGCTTGCTTTTCATGGAGAATTTTTGAGTCGTACTGTTCTCTCTCATTTCAGGTAATGGAAGCACTTACCTTGATTATGTTCCAAAACCCACCTCTAGCCATTTGGATGATTTCATCACCCACTCCAATGGTGAAGGCATGCTCAAGGCCTTCATTGAAGGCATATCTTGGTTTGCCACTGCTCACTGTATCCTCTTTAACACCTTTAATGAGCTTGAAACCAGAGCCCTCCACGCACTCCACTCCTTCCTTACAGTCCCCTTCTACTCCATTGGCCCCCTTGTCGCCAACATTGTCACTGAACACACCACAGAATGGTACTTCACTTGGTTGGACTCTCATCCGCAAAGGTCTGTGCTGTATGTGTCATTGAGTAGCTTCCTTCCTTTCACAAATGAGGAGCTCAAAGAGATCGCCATCGGGCTTCAGATGAGTGGGCATCCATTCCTCTGGTCTGTGCCTGATTCAAAGAACATTGAAGAGCTCATCGGCCAGAAAGGTATGGTTGTTCCATGGTGTGACCAAGCTGGAGTGCTGTGCCACCCTTCAATTGGGGGATTCTTGACACACTGCGGTTGGAACTCGACATTAGAGAGCATTCATGCAGGTGTTCCCATGCTCACATTTCCACTCATGTGGGATCAATATCCAAATGGTAAGTTGATTGTGGAAGATTGGGAAGTGGGGTTTAGTTTAAATGATGAGGAGAAGGGTGTGGTATCAAGGGAGGATATCGCTAGAGCAGTGCGAAGATTGATGGACCTCTATTCTGAGGGGAGCAAAGAGTTGAGGAAGGTAATGGAGCTCAAGAAGAAGTCTCAGGCTGCTTCTACCGGAGTAGACTTCGACAATTTCATCGAAAAAATCATGAGTCAAGATAGTGTTGAAAGTTAAACATTCCAGTGTTGAAGATATTAGTTTATTTTGCCGTGTTAGTTTGGTTTATCAATCATAGGTAGAGAGTCTATGGATATGTCAGTCATTGAAGTTGATCTAATGCAGTGTTGAGAAGTTCATGACTCAAGACAACTTTGGAAGTATTAATTTGTTTTGTGGAATACCTTAATCTGTTGTATCAATTAATAACTATAGACCGTGGAAATGCTACTGACTGATTTAAACATCATGACATGATAATTATTCAAATTCTAGTCCATATTTGTCTTAAGGAATAAGCTCAAAATTCAAATTTTAACAAGATAATTATTCATTTTTATCTATACTAGTAATTTCTCCCAATAAAATTGGGAGGATAAATAACTTTTGTGTTATTTTATTATAAAAAAAATAATTTTAATTAATCTCATATCTCTAGGGTGATATCGGTCACTAGGATAACATTTAGAAGAAAAATTTCTACAAATATTCCGTAACTGAGATTTGAATCATGAATATCTGGATGATAATCTAGATATCTTACCGTGACACCATGATCCTGAGGACGTGTTATTTTATTATTAGCCCCTTATACAGATGGGGTAATATATATAAAAAAATTAATTTAATTATTTATATATATATAAAAATTAATTTAATTATTTATATCAGATATTAATAAGATGCTCTTTATATTTCTAAATAGATCATTATTAATGAGAAATTTTTTGAATAATGCATTATGGTCTTAAACTCTAGATCCCTATTGATGTATTTGTGAAAATTATTAATAAATTTTAAAATTATTTTTATAAAAAAAAATATTAACATAATTTCATTTGGTGCTTCCTAGAAAAATTATTTAGTAAAGCAGATAGATTCTTAATTAAAATAGTAAGATTATTTACTCCAAGCTTTTTAATTTTTACTAATCATTTTATAAATCTATAATTTTAATTTATTTATTTTAAAATTATTTTTTCATAAAATAGAATGTGTGATTACCAGAAAAATATATATATAAATATATTTTTTCTCGGAAAAACTAAAAATTTTGATTTATGGTCTGAGCCGGCCTGAGCTATTATTAGATGGCCGATCGGTTCGCTCAGTTACTCGCTCAATCGATTTTAAATGAATCGAGCTAACATCTTCATCAGATTTTGCTCGCGAAGAGAGAGAGAGAGATTGATCAAGGGAGATGAGCACCGATGGCGGCAGTGCCAGTGCTTGTAGCGACGCTCCATCGATCCCAGTCAATATGACAATCTACATCAACAATCTCAACAAGAAGATTAAGCTTGACGGTGAGTTCTTCATTCTGATGCATTAGCACTCCGTTTTTTCGTCGTATAAACCCTAGAAAGATCAATATCAGTTTTCGGCTTATGCTATCCAGTTCTTTCATTGTCTTCTCTTCATTTATATATTCTATACCATCAAGATCTTGGCGTGCATTTCTCTTCTTAGTCACACAATTTCTGTTTTCCTACGTCGTAGGAATGTAATTTTAAATGTCTTTTTTGTTCCTTTGTTGTTTGTTTTAGTTGCTTCACCAGAACTAACATTGATGTTTATATTATAGAACTCGAGAATTCCTTGCACGTAGTTTTTTCTCAATTTGGCAAGATATTAGAGGTCTTTGCTTTCAAGACATTGAAACACAAGGGACAGGCGTGGGTAGTCTTTGAGGAAGTCTCGTAGGCGACTGAAGCACTTAAACGGATGCAAGGATTTCCCTTCTATGACAAGCCCATGGCAAGAGTTTAATGATTACTATCTGCACATGAATATGATTTTGGAAATTCTTATCACTCATGCCTTTGAAAGTTTTATATAAGTTTTTGAACCATTCATGAATGGTTAGGGTAAATGTTTCAACTTCTACATTGTATGTGTTACATATTCTATGATAATTTTTGGGAACATCATATGTCAATGCTGTGAGATTACGATTTAAACATAGGGATATTCTTTTTGTGGTTGAATGTCATGTTTGTCTTTTAGACATTCAATGTTGATTTCTGCAATATATTAACCGTTACTGGAAAGAGAATGACTGGCTGTTGATGTTCTGGATTAAAAACAATGAGTTATACTTCATGACTGCAACTGTACATTTTTCTTGACAACACTGGAATTCCCCAACTAGTTTTAAAAAAAATCATATACACACATTGGAATTTCCTTTATTACTATTTTATTTTGTGCATTTGAGCATTGAAAGTTCCTAACTTGTTATATATGTATACACGCCATAATGGATATATATATATATTTTTTTGTTTTTTTATAGCTATCATATTCTGTGTATTTGAGCATTTTGGTACAAGGGATTGGTATTGGAGGTACATGATTCTTGAATTTGCTGTTTTTTCAACCACCACGCAATCTCAAAGGACTGCATAAGTTCTTTCTCAGATCATGACGTACCTTTTTTTAGATTTTTCTTGTTTGTACAAACAAATTGACAGAAGATGACTAGACAACACGTTGGGGAATTATTTATACTTTATATACACAGTCTAATAGTGTACTTGTTTAGTTTGCCATAAATTAGCTTCATAATGTCCAAGGTATGACTTATTGTTCTCATGTCCTTTCAACATAGAATGACATAAAACATTTTTGCTTATCCAGAAGATTCAGTATGCAAAGAGCAAGTCAGACATAATTGCAAAGGCTGATAGAACATTTGTCCCTCGTGAAAGAAGGAAAAGACATGATGATAGAGGTAGGACCATCCTTGTATTTCTCTCTCATTTAGTTACCAAGGTAATGCCTTTTCAAAAGATGTGGTGACTGGTAGTAACATGCCTTTCGTCTTTGTTGATTATGGAGTTGTAGCTCCATAAATTAATTATTGAATCAATCCTTTTAAGAGTTTCAAACATAGATTCAAAAGGTTGCATGTCTGCTGATTATTCAAAAGTGGCTCAAAAAAAGAATGGCATCTTAAACAATGTTTGTCAATTGTGAAGGATAGCTCCATAAAATAATTATTGAAATGATCCTTTAAGAGTTTTAAACATGGGTAATTCAAAAAGTACCTTGCTCACTAATCATTCAAAAAATGATTCAGAAAAAGATTTATGTCTTAAACGTACAAACAATGGTATTGGTATATACACATATGTATTATGTGTGCATGTACATCCTGTAAGAACATATATGACACTAGAGGGGTTGAATAATGCAATAAGAAAATTACAATTTAAAGCAATTTAAATGCAATGATATAAATAGTTAATCAGATTAATAGCAACAAAAATGTAAATATGCAATAAATAATGAAAGGAATAGAAAACTTGGCTTTTCGCATAGTTCAGAACTCTTAGATTCCTGCTCCATAGCCAGACTTGTAAGGTGAGGGAACCTTAAAAAACTTCTAATTGGAGAAATCCTTTTCAAAAGATAAGAAGCAAGTAAATTAAAAGATACAACAATTATAGCGTTCGAAGCTAAAAACCTTAAGCCCGTATGAAAGCAAATAAAAATAAAGGCATTAAAAATAAATTTTTAAGCAAAGAATTCTTATTGTTTTTGTGTTCCTCTTGTAGTCCTCTAAACAATCATGGATAAGCTCTCCTATTTGTTTTGCGTTAATGTCAGTCAATTGGTTTAAACCACTATATTTGTGCAGAACTTGTCTCGTCAGTGTTGTCTTCGATCTACTCAAAACTTCTCTAGCCTATCCATGCCAATTGACTTAGACACTTGTTGGTTGGCTACTCTAGATAAGATAACAGGTTTAACTCTCGGGCAATCATGATGAAGTTGATTCAATCCTCTTTATCAGTCGATTTAAGCTCAACTTAAGTTGGCTGTAACAGAACCTTAGTTGACTCAGTTGATTAAAGTGACTTCAGTTAATTACATCAGTTGATTCATCTTAGAATAGAGACTTGAACCTCTAGTTGACTGGTTTGTTGATCATTTAGTTAACTCAGCTCAAAACAAAAACTTTCTATCTAAGAGCAATCTGTCATGAGTGGACTTGTAATCAACTCAATATATTAGTCAACTTTTTGTGATCCTTAATCGACAAAGTCATCGACTTTGACCTCGAACACATGTTTCTTGGTTGAATTTTCGCCTAAGTAAGATACCTATCCAACACACGAGATGCAAGTCACTCATAATCTTTGACAATTCACATGCCATGGGATCTACCTTCCGGATTTCTCATCTGTTGAGTATCCAGTTGATTTTGACCTACTAGGGGTTTTTGTTTGTTATCAAGTACTTGATTTACTTAAATTTCCTTCATTTGCCAATGCCAACACCTCTTGGACTTCAAATGTCCAGTCAATCTCAATCTACTTAGATTTCATCCCTCACCTGCAATGCTAATATCAAATAACCTAAAATCCTTTGCTAATTACATCAAAAGTATATAGTCAAACTCAACAACTTTGGGGCATGATTACACCAACAATATCTCCCTTTCTAATGTTTCACAATTCGTTTAAATTAGGGTTATCAATTTCACAAGATATTTTGGGTAAAATGAAAGAATTTAATTTAAACTACTAATATTCTCCCTCTTTGCACACATAAAAAAACAATATTACAAATATAGCAATAAAGGTTTGTTCTTGCATAACAGTTTAGGAAATATATTAAGATATTATTAAGTGCATCAACTCAAAAGATTTCAATTCGATTGCACCATCTTAAACAATACATTTTTCTCATCTTTCTTCTTTCCCTTTGACACGTCAAAAATATTCGTTTTGTTATCTGCTAATAAACATGTATATTTGATGTATATTTGCTCGTATTTCACAGTGAATCTATGTTGAAATGTTATTTTTGATCATGTGTATGCACGAGTGACAGTTAACTTGCAGATATTGATTTGTAAAGGTATCATGCATGCAATTTCTGCGTGAAGTAATTATGTGAAACATGTTGTAATTTAATTTTTAATTATCAGTGATTTCTAATGGTCTTTTATGTTGAGGCTTAAGGTTGAGACTCAATCTGTATTGGTATTTGGTGATGCAGCAGAAAGAAAGAAGCGAGAGCAGCACCATGATGCTAAGCAAGCTGGGACAGGGTTGAATTCTGCTTATTCTGGTGCCAATGGAGCCATGGCACCTGTAAGCTTCTTCACCTTTCTATTTCTTATGTTCTCTAAATCTAAGTTAACTCCACAACTTTGATGCTATCTTTACTTCTAAAATATAGTTGGTATTGAGAGACTAGGGGAGACAGATGAACATAAATTCATTCTTCAGATGAACAATGGTCTTGACCGATCGAACAACCCTAATCTTACTAAACTTTGTTTCCTGTATGAAATATTTTCCCAAAAAACTTTTATATACAAAGAAGAGAATCAGAGTTTTTTCAGTTTGGCACAGGGATGAGAAAATATTTCCCTGTTCAGGTGTGGTTGAGAGGGCCGATTGGGCTAGGCTGGCAGGCGTGCAGGACGGGCAGGGTTATCTAGGTGCACCAAGTTAACACAATGAGCTCTGTGTGGGCCTGTGAAATCTCAGTTCCTACTTATACCTGAGAAATCTCTCACCCATTCTAATATAAGATGCCTAGGACACAGTTCTTTATAGGATAGCAAGTTGAGAACTCAAGACTATGGTGTGGCTACATTATTGCTATCAATCAAGTTTTGAAGTCCCAACTATTTGTGGTGGATGTGTGAAGTTTATCCATTCATGTTACAGGGACCATATATATACACACACATGCGCGGGACTTTAACTGTTTGCGATATAGATGAATTAATCGATTCATTATAACAATAGGTGCTTTTGCATTGAGTGTAAGAATTCTCTCTTCCCAAGTGGAGATAAACCTTCCCCATTCACGTTTTCAAAATAAGGAAATATGGAAGCAAGGTTACCACCCCGATTCCATTTCCTAGAGTATATGATTTGATTAAGTGTGAAATTCTTTATCTCTGTTTGCCTTCTATATCATTGATAAACAAACAATATCCGTCGAACATTAGTTTGCTGAATGGCAATACAATTGTTTTGAGTAATATTCAACGCTGATCAGTTATTGGTATTACGCTTGTTTTTCATCATCCTTTTGAATCTCATGTATCCAAATATAAAGTTGAATGTGTTGATCTATTTTTGTTTGGGTTTCCTCAACAAGATTTCCATATCCAATCGTTTCAACTTTCGCAGTTGCCTTATGGAGGAGGGTCCAAGTCGAAGCTACCTGAAACACCAGCCTTGCCGAACAACATTCTCTTTGTTCAGAATCTTCCACATGAGGCTACGCCCATGATGCTGCAGATGTTCTTTGGCCAGTACGCGGGTTTCAAAGAGGTTAGGATGGTGCAGATGTTCTTTGGCCAGTACGCGGGTTTCAAAGAGGTTAGGATGGTCGAAGCGAAACCGGGGATTGCCTTTGTGGAGTATGGAGATGAGATGCAATCGACAATCGCGATGCAAGTGCTTCAGGGTTTGAAGATCATGCTACAAAATCCCATGCTCATCACATATGCTAAGAAGTAGGCGTGCTTTTTGTTAAACCAATTTGAGATATTCTCATCGTTTGCAACCGTTGTAGTGTATAGCAGAGAAGCTGTCGTCCATTATTAACGTACGTATAATGATTAGCTTAACGGGAGTAACATTTTTCCGTTTTGAATCTTCCATCTAAATGTATATACCTTTCTTGTGGTTACTGCTGCAGTCGCAATAGTTGGTCAATATTTGGCTCGGTTTATGAGATCCAAAAAATTGATTGTAAAATAAATTTTGGAGGATTCGTATGTGACCCGATTAGAATTGACTATGTTTTTTTAATGCTGTTGCAATAATTATTAAATAATTGCTGCTTTAATTTTTGTTAAGTTTAAATAATTTTAACTAATTAGTAAAAAAAAAAAATAGTATAAAAATGATCGTATACTTTTTATTTTTCTAAGTAAAAATATTTATTTATTTATTTTAATATTTTAAGATAAATTAAAAAAAATTATTAAAATGGCACTAACTAAAGTTTTTTTTTGAATTAATTGAACTATTTAAAATGGGACTAATTAAAATTTTTTGAATTAATTGAATCGAATAAATTTTATCATCAAAATTAAATTAAATAAATTAATTATAATAAAATTAACTATTTTATTAAAAAAATAAAACTATTTAATAAAAAACTCTAATATTTTAAAATATTTTAGTTTTTAATTAAAAACAAATTATAGTTTTAATTAATTTTAAAATTTACCAAAATAACTATCAAAAGAATTGATATTTTTTAAAAAATAATAAAATTTTCAAATAGATTGAATTGAATTTCTAAATTAATTAGATATGATAGATTATTTCAATTGAATTAAAATTTTACTCACTTGCACTTGTATAATGTTTGCTATTTTTTTTTTTTTTTTTGAAATAAACTGTTTGAAAATTACTTTGCATTTAGAAAATACTGATAGAAAACAACTACCAGAGGAGCACAAAATGAAGCATTGGTCCTTACAAAGCAAAGCAAGGCAAACCTTACCAAAATTTAAGGACCAAAAATTTCAAATAATCTATACATCATTTAACAAATTCCTATGAGGAAGACACCAGAAGAGAATGCGTTTGAATCAACTGTCAGATAAACCAGGGAAAGATATCAAACACTGATTAGTGAATCATGAGATCTACCCCCAACATTGTGCTGAGTAACTGCACCTTCCTATTTAATTTTTTCTAGCCGAAGGCTGCTGTTTGATCCTCACTTCTAGCCTTCTCGTAGTGCGACGGATGGCTGCTTGCTTCTGACGGTGCGAGTAACTTCTCCTCTTGCTGCATAGGATCAATAGGTGCAAATGAGAACAAGGTAATATTGTGCTGTAAATAAACAAGCGTTTGTGAACAAGCTTGATATTCGATTTGATAAGAGCTTGTTTATGTTCGTTCAATATATATAAGATTAATTAAACAAACAAGTTTGAACAACTCGTTAAGCTAAACAAATAAGCTTGAACACATATGTGTTCAGCTCGTTAACGTTTGTGAACAACGTTCGTGAATAATATTCGTGAACAACGTTCGTGAATAATATTCGTGAACAACGTTCGTGAATAATATTCGTGAATAATATTCGTGAACAACGTTCACGAACCATATTCATTAATAAAATTCTTTTTAATATGTTAAATAAATAATATAATAAAATAAAATAAATAAATAAATTTAAATTATTAAGCTCGATAACCAATCAAATAACTAAAAGTTTCAAACAATCAAACAAACTTGAATTAAGAGTTTGATAACATCTAAATGAACCAAGCTCGAACCAAGCTCGAGCCAAGTTTGAATTGAGAGTTTGATAACATCTAAACAAACAAAACTCAAGCCAAACTTCAAACAAACTCAAGCTTATAAAAAATAAATCAAGCTAAGCTTGAACACTTATTTCAAAAGCTTAGTTCATTTTAAGCTCGGCTTGGCTACCTTGTCAAACAAGTTTAAACACTCAAAACTCGGCTTGGTTCGGCTTATTTACAACCCTACGAATTATTCTACCCTTTTAAGAGAACAGGTGAAAATATGGATGAACGGATGGTTCACTTCATCCGTCCATCCATCAAATCGATCAGTTGGATGGATAAATTAATCTCCATCCAGTCATTCATCCTCTTTCACTCATTAGCCTCATGGATGGTATTAAGTTGTCTATTGTACGCTGAAAAATTCAAACACACGTTGTTATGGGAATTCAGCAAGGCCTTTGTAGAGAGAAAAAAAGACATGTATATAATTTGTTGATTATAACTTGTTTGTTTGTTTCAGTGAGGTGGCAATTGGCAAAGATACAATCTTCCAGTTTGGAAATTGAGTCCAATCCCAGATGAAACAAAGTTGAGATTGCATAAGTCCTCGATTAGAGACGTTAACTATGAAACTGAGTCTCGACATTATTTTTCATTAACTAGGTTGAGACAAACATAGCTGGATGATGACCAAACAAGTGTCTGGTTCCTGTAAGTTACTAAATTGGTATCTGGTGTTTATTTCTTTGTCCCTACTGTACTTTCCCGTCAAAAAAGTTTAGATCACTGGCTAAATCATGTCATCTTAGTTGAGTAGTACTAATTCAATTTCTATGTTCTCAATGTTCATGTAACACATTCTACTTTCCTAATAATTCACGTTGATGCTTCACTACCAGTAACAGAATGCCCTAAATCGCTCAGTCAAGTTTATTATAGGGCATACCTTACTAGTAGTAGCCCTGCAGTGAGAACCATTCCTCCAACAGCCCAAAATACCTTTTCCCTTATTGGCATTTCTCTCGCCCATTGCCGAAAATCTTCAGGCGACCTAGAATCTGGAGATTTCCATGAATCAGAAATAGACTCCAGGCTTGCTTTCCCGCCATAGCAAAATGGCTCATCAAGCCACTGCACTCTTTGCCAATCTTGCTGAACCAAGAAACCTGCTCGGCGGCAGAGCTCTGTACCATTAGAGACCCACTCAGAAGCTTTACCACAGATAATGTCGCTTGAGCCACAAGGTAAGAGAGCCTGATACATGCAAAAACAAATTGAATAAGAAAGAAATTTAAAATTCATTATTGCATTCAATGTTAATTCAATCAGCAGAAGGTAAAGATGCTTTATATGTAAAATCCAACTAATTTAATTCTGCCACTACAGCAACATAAGCCAAGTTAGTCCCAATTAGTCTGCTACATAGATCTTACACCTTTGTTCACCTCTGTCCAAAGCAATATTAGTGAGATTTCCTAGTTAGCTTAGTTTTATGTGGTCTCTGTCTACCACCCCTTGTAGTCCCAACTAGTCTGCTTGCTGCATAGGTCTTATACCTTAATTAAACTCCATGCAGAATAATATAATTGAGATCTCTTAGTTAATTTGAATTTTATGTGATCTCTATCTACTACCGCTCGCACCTGTAACTCTAGTCGATTCAACTTGGCTAACTATCCGATCTTACAAATGGATTTTTTATAACTAACCCTTGAAACAAGGTCAGCCATACCACAATCATATAAAAGTAATTCATATACCAAAAATACTTAACAATTGCTGTTATGTCTAAACAATACAATAATTTGGTTCAGTGGAAATGAGGCTACTACTTCAAAATGCACATTTATCATTTTTCAACTTAGTTATATAATGTAGATCTGTACACTTAAACTATATTAAAACACCTACAATTTTTGTAGCTTCAAGCAGAGAAAAGGTACCTGACTCTTGACATCGATGGAGAAATATGCACTTGAGCAGGCCTGAAAAACCATATCACAGAACGTGGAACAAATTAAAGGTGGTCCAGGCTGAACACCAGTGCGTGGATCGCAAATAGAGCACTCCAAGAGCTCCCATAAATGCAGACATTCTTGACTGGCTTCTCCAGAAGAAGCCAGTCTTCGTATGAGTAGCAAGGCAGGATATGTTTGGGTCACATCACAGCAAGTCTTCTGCCGAAATATCCTGCACAATGCAAGATCTTTGGGTCCCTTGCTAACTCTTCTAGGAGGTTTTCCTTCGGTAGCAAATGTAGGGAAGCGGCCACCAGGAGAAACACACAATCCAGTGGACTGAGCTGTTATAAATAATCGAAGTCACTATGAAATTTAATAAAACTAGAAAACATTTCCAAGACAGGGACTTTTCATTGAATTAATGACCAAATCAACCAGTGGAGCAGCTAACTTGACAGAATATTAAGTATATAATAGCTCAAAAGAAACCCCTCTTGGATGACTGATAAAAGAAAATACAGAAACCCAAGTTAACCTAAATTTCATATGCTTCTCTTATTAAATTATGGCCCATTAGCTAAAAAGAATTAAAGTCAAGAAGTGTATTTAGCATATGCACTTGTGTTTATAGTATTAATTAACATCTTTGTTTGAAATCTAGTAATTAATTTCAATAGAAGTGGGTCTTGATGAGCTCATTCCATCATTAATATATGTAACTTAAATGATCAAAATGTGTCAATTGCCATTGAGTAGCATAGCAGATTCAACCCATTTGTAAATAATATACAAATTGCGAGCCATTACCTTTACTACAATTCAGCTTGGTAATCTAGTAATTTTCCAAAATGTTCCCATCCTATTTGTGACAAGTATATGTATTTGCTTGTTGTTATCCTGTTATTAATGTTAGTTCTAAATGATGAGGCTATACTCAACAATTTCGAATAACTGTCAAATGGTATTTATCATGCAATGATCATAAATAGGTGTCCTATTGAGCTCAACTGATTAGTATACTTCAATTAGTTCACACAATTAGCTACTACCATTGCATCAATTTGCTCACATAGTTGTCATAGTGCATTCATATGCTACTACACCCAACAATGAGCTATTGTCATCACTGAAAATCTGTCACATAATTGTTGTGTGTGCGGGGAGGATCAACTGATTAGTAATACTACGCTCACTCCAATCAATAATCAATTGCCTTCAATAATATTTTCAACATATTTGTTGAGTGGGTCATAGTGTGTGTTCATCCCTTTAGTTATATTATAGTCAAATCAAATTGTCAGCTATTATTATGTTTATTGAATCTTTATCACAAAATATTCCTGAATGAGCGGCCTTATGAGCTCTTGCCAGAAGTAATACCATATTGAGACCAAACAATCAGTTTAATACCTTTGTGAGAAGTGTCACATATCTATTGTGCTAGGGTATACTAACTTAGTGACCTAGTATGTGCATTCTATTAGTAAAACAATAATCAATTCAAGCATTAAGCTATTAGATTTACATGAAATCTATCATAGGTGGTGTAAGTGGGTGTCATGTTGAGCTTAACTCATAGTACCTATAATTAGTTCAAGTTATGAGTTATACCATTATGTAAAGTAGGCTGAGTTAAGTAGAATACTAGACTTACCTTGTACAAAGAGATATTAACATCACGTGAAGTCCACACTGTAATCGGCATAAGTGGGGGTTCTCATGCATATTGTCTTTAATAAATGGCCTAATGACCCAGCCTATCAATGAGATATATACTCAATCTGAACAATGATGTATCACCTTTCAAATTCGCATTGTGTATGGGTAGACATTGTATATAGGTAGCCTGGTCGGTTTATTCCATTAGTCCAAATAATGAGCTTATGTTTGTACACATGTTGCAATTAATCATTAAAAATAAGTTTGCTGGTGTTTGTAACATTGCATCTTGTAATATTAAGCTTAAACAATGAGGTATTTGCTTTGTACCAAGCCCACCGAATAACTTTATTATATAGGTATCCAAAAAACACCAAACCAAAAATATGAGAAATTAACTCAGCTCATGAAACGATCCCCAAATAGACAATTCAATTAAATAATCAAATTACTTTGGTTATTGGAGGTTGATCCCCTTGATATGATCATCTCATTCCCTTTCTTTCATCCTTTTCTCTATTTTCCTACGAGATAGGACACGGGTTCCTATCGACTCACATTTTGTCACGCAATTATTTTATTTTTTTGTACCTTCTGTTTACCACATTGGTACTACTGTGAGGTAGTAAGTCAGCTAATACAATATTAATGCTACACTTCCACAACACAGAGCTATACCTCACATCATGTAAACTAGATAATTGTTCTAAGTGGGTGACTTAACTAACTAGAACAGTTTCTGATACTACACTTAAACTATGGGTTATCATGGTCACCACTTTGCTAATTTGAAGCTTTTCTAATACTACACCCAAACTAAAAACTATTATCATCCCCAAAAGTCCCCCTTCATTATTATAAGTGGGGCGTGCTTTAAGCTCAACCCATTAGTAGTACTAAACCAAACACTATGCTATTACCATTTAGAAGACACAACATAATGACATCATTGGGTCATTTGGTGGGATCATTCCAATTAGTAATTGCACTCCTTAGGAACAGTAAGTTGTTACTTTCACTCAGAGTTAAACATAATTGTCCTGAGTGGATTGCTTAGTGAATTAAACCCATTAGTTAACATACTAATCTTGAATGATATGTATTACCTTAAATCAAAGCTCAACCCATTTGTTAACGTATCTATTCAGCATTTCAGCTCCACTCTTGCTCAGACTTTCTGATCACAACTTTGCCAGGAAGTTATTTCTTTTCCACTCTGAGGTCTGAACCAAACAACTCCATATCCTCAACTTCAACCATTCAAACTAACTCCTCCTTGCTCATTAAAAAATAATGATACAAATGTTTCTTTGATGAATTCCCTCCCAATCCTTCCAAATACAACCAAATCAAATCATTTATATTCCACCAACACATAAACCCTCCAGATAGCTACTCATCATTCACATTAGGGGAAGAAATTCGAGTCAACGAAATAAATCTCAGCAGCAAAATTGTGGGAGAAATATCACAACAAAGTAAATAATCAAGACAAACCCACATCGACACCACGAAAGTTAAGCCAGAAAATAAATCAAGATTCAAAATTCACAACGACGAAATAAAACACCGGGGAAAACCAAATTGAGATAACCAGCAATGTTCAGACACAGATCTCAGAAACTAACGCAATAAGGCAACCCATCGCATCCGAGAATATTCATGAACTTCGATTGGGGATTTGTGGGTGTAAGCGAGCGTTTCAAGGCCAGGGAAAGAAACTAGGGAAAAAGTACGAAAACTTACCATAAGAGAGAGCCGCAGAGATCGGATAGAAGAAGAGAAGAATCAGCAGCAGCAACAACAAAGATGACTCGCCGCCGCCACCGCCACCGCCACCGCCACCGCTACAACCCCTCATTGGCTATATGCCTATATCAACTCTTCCCGATCAAAATGTTGTCGCCGTTAGATTCTATCGACTCGCCTTTATTAGAAACGGGGCGGCCGGGCAGTGGAAGCAGATTATTTTTATTTTCCCATCTAGATAATTTATATTTAATAATTTTAAACCGAATAAATTAAATAGACTAAAATAAAAAAAATAAATCAATAAAAAATACATAGAAAAGAGATTATTTTTATTTTCCCATCTAAATAATTTATATTGAATTCTATTTTTTAAAAAAAACGATTATATTGGTTAATTGGGTTTGTTTCAATTTTAAAATCCTTTAAATAAATCAAATAAACTAAAATAAAAAATCGATAAATTCTTTAATAAGTGAATCTATAAATTCTAAATTTCTCATAATATTTAAAACACTCAATTAATTCTGTCCGTGATAAATGATATTTCATCAGTTCGATCCACGAGTTAGTTAACTTTTTTTTTATTTCAATTAATTTAATTTAGTTTTAATCGAATACTTGATTTTATCTAGTTAAAAATTTCATGGAACCTGATCTTATCGAAAGCGAAGCAGATGATAAATTGGGATGTAATTATGAGGTTAATTAAACGGCGATTCCACGTGATCATGCAATAAGAGTGTTATAGCAAAGAGCGTATCAAATATTAAAATTACGTATACCTCCATCTGTATAAGAACCCTCATTTTATAATATTACTGTAATGTCCATGCACATATCTTAAAGTACATGCATATTTCTTAAAACGTTCTAGGAAAAGATAAGTCAAAAAATATCCTTAACGTCTTTCCTTAAGTAAGAACACAAATTTTTGAGATGACAGACAAGAAGCTTCTAAAGTACAATTTACCTACCGAATATGCATGCTCTGTTATCAGTGGCATAAGCCTCCAAAAGAGTACGATAAAATATATAGATAATCCCACTGTAGGTTGACTGGGTTCGTTCGATCGGACACTCCTAGCTCGATCACACTAAATAAAGTTGTCTTCCTTCACTCGTCTCTTCCACAATCGGAGGATTGCTTTTTATCCGATCAATCATGACATCCGGTCGAGCGAGGCAATGACCCAAGGATTACTGTTGTCTTTAGACTCTCGTCGTCAATTTCTGAGGAATAGTTGTTCGAGCGTGCCACCTGTTCATCATTGCTCATCCACTTGGACTATATAGGTCGTTCATTCAGTTGGTATGTGGTGGAATACTTGTCATATGAGGTTGCGGGATCGAAACTCAGGGTAGTCGAGGTGTAAATCCCCGGTTCTTGTACAACTCACCCCACCTGCCACATGCTAACTCAGGATGTTGTGATTTATCTTCCTCATGATGACCTTAGATCGGGTGCAACGGGAACGCTGGGGACAAACGATTTCACCTTTTGTCACATATATAGTCGTTCATTCAACCTTACTGCTTCACTCGACTGGCTTCGCCCAATCTATGAACCATGTCTTTTTAATTTTAGTCTCTACATTAACCGTTCTTCCTCGATTTAACCTATTTTCCACGGGCCCCTTTCCATCACCACATAAAAACCGATTGAATTTAAAAGTTTAATTCTATTCTTTCACAAGTTTATTTTTAAAAATATATTAATTATTGATAATTCAATTCCGTTTTAAAATTTATAATTTGATTAAACCAGTAAATGGATAATTCAACAAATTCGATTTCTTTGATAAAATAAAAGAGAAGAAATAAGTAAATTCCATTGTGGTTCTTCCATTTCTCCATTTTGCTCTAAATTATTTCAATCATAAGAAAAAAAATATATGGTAAGAAAATATATACCAATGCGCAGCACATGGCATACAATCGAGGACCCTGATTTACTTTTGCACACCTCAAAAGGGGATTTTCAAAAGCCTAATCCGATCAATCCTTCACCATGCTACGCTTATATCACCCCACAACATGAAGGCCATTTCAAAATAGTACTTCGGCGTAAGTTCCTCGTCGGTTGAAAGAGATGGACTGAGCTTTGGGTGCAGGCTAAGTAGACAGCAACAGAATGCCCTAAATCGCTCAGTCAAGTTTATGGTAGCCCTGCAGTGAGAACCATTCCTCCAACAGCCCAAAAGATCTTTTCCCTTGTTGGCATTTCTCTCACCCTTTGCCAAAAAACTTCAGGCGACCTAGAATCTGGATATTTCCATGAATCAGAAATAGACTCCAGACTTGCTTTCCCGCCATAGCAAAATGGCACATCGAGCCACTGCACTCTTTGCCAATCTTGCTGAACCAAGAAACCTGCTCGGCGGCAGAGCTCTGTACCATTAGAGACCCACTCAGAAGCTTTACCACAGATAATGTCGCTTAAGCCACAAGGTAAGAGAGCCTGATACATGCAAAAACAAATTGAATAAGAAAGAAATTTAAAGTTGATTATTGCATTCAATGTTAATTCAATCAGCAGAAGGTAAAGATGCTTTATATGTAAAACCCAATTAATTTAATTCTGTCACTGCAGCAACATAAGTCAAGTTAGTCATAACTAGTCTGCTACATAGATCTTACACCTTTGTTCACCTACGTCCAAAGCAATATTAGTAAGATTTCCTAGTTAGCTTAGTTTTATGTGGTCTGTCTACCACCCCTTGTAGTCCCAACTAGTCTGCTTGCTGCGTAGGTCCTATACCTTAATTAAACTCCATGCGGAATAATATAATTGAGATCTCTTAGTTAATTTGAATTTTATGTGATCTCTATCTACTACCGCTCACACCTTTAACTAAATCTACTACTGCTCACACCTTTAACTCTAGTCGATTCAACTTGGCTAACTATCCGATCTTACAAATGGATTTTTTATAACTAACCCTTGAAACAAGGTCAGCCATACCACAATCATATAAAAGCAAATCATATACCAAAAATACTTAACAATTGCTGTTATGTCTAAACAATACAATAATTTGGTTCAGTGGAAATGAGGCTACTACTTCAAATTGCACATTTAGCATTTTTCAACTTAGTTATATAATGTAGATCTGTCCACTTAAACTATATTAAAACGCCTACAATTTTTGTAGCTTCAAGGACAGAAAAGGTACCTGACTCTTGACATCGATGGAGAAATATGCACTTGAGCAGGCCTGAAAACCCATATCACAGAACGTGGAACAAATTAAAGGTGGTCCAGGCTGAACACCAGTGCGTGGATCGCAAATAGAGCACTCCAAGAGCTCCCATAAATGCAGACATTCTTGGCTGGCTTCTCCAGAAGAAGCCAGCCTTCGTATGAGTAGCAAAGCAGGATATGTTTGGGTCACATCACAGCAAGTCTTCTGCCGAAATATCCTGCACAATGCAAGATCTTTGGGTCCCTTGCTAACTCTTATAGGAGGTTTTCCTTCGGTAGAAAATGTGGGGAAGCGGCCACCAGGAGAAACGCAGAGTCCAGTGGGTTGGGCTGTTACAAATAATCAAAGCGAACATAAAGTTTGTCACGCCCTGGGGGTATATTTCCCGGTACCCCACTCGGTGACAAAATAATAGTATTGCTGTACCTTTGACCCGGTCGACTAGAAAAGGAGTCAAATTTACTTGGTCTGAGGCTTGTGAAGCAATCTTTCAAGAGCTCAAGCAGAAACTGATGAGTGCTCCAGTGTTAGTTATTCCCTCTGGAGATGATGGATTCATTCTTTACACGGATGTGTCAATTTAAGGATTAGGGGCAGTTTTGATGCAGTATGATCGAGTAGTAGCTTATGCTTCTCGTCAGCTGAAAGATCATGAGAAGAATTATCTCATACATAATTTAGAATTAGCAGCCATCATTTTTGCCCTAACAAAGTTTATAAAACTAGAAAACATTTCCAAGACAGGGACTTTTCATTAAAATTAATGAACAAATCAGCAAGTGGAATAGCTAAGTGCTAAATTGACAGAATATTAAGTATAATAGCTCAAAGGAAACCCCTCTTGGATGACTGATAAAAGAATATACAGAAACCAAAGTTAACCACAATTTCATATGCTTCTCTTAGTGAATTTGCCCATTAGCTAAAAAGAATTAAATTCAAGGAGCGTATATTGTGTATTTAACATATACATTTGTGCTAATAGTATTAATTAATATCTTTGTTTGAAATATAGTAATTCATTCCCATACACGTGGGTCTTGATGAGCTCGTCCCATCATTAATATTCTGTGTAACTGACACGATCAAAATGTGCCAATTGCCATTGAGTAGCATAGTGGACTCAACCCATTTGTAAATAATATACAAATTGCGAGACATAACCTTTATTACAATTCAGCTTGGCAATCTAGTAATTTTCCAAAATTGCTCTAAGTGGGTGACTTAACTAACTAGAACCTCTTCTGATATTACACTTAAACTATGAGTTATTATGGTCACCACTTTGCTAATTTGAAGCTTTTCTAATACTACACCCAAACTATAAACTATTACCATCCCCAAAAGTCTCTTCATTATTACAAGTGGGATGCGCTTTAAGTTCAACCCATTAGTTGTACGAAACCAAACACTATGATATGACCATTTAGAAGACACAACATAATGACATAATTGGGTCACATTTGGTGGGATCATTCCAATAGTAATTCTACTCCTTGGGAACAGCAAGTTGTTACTTTGACTCAGAGTTAAACATAATTGTCCTGAGTGGATTGCTTAGTGAATTAAACCCATTAGTTAACATACTAATCTGGAATGATATGTATTACCTTAAATCAAAGCTCAACCCATTTGTTGACCTATCTATTCAGCATTTCAGCTCCACTCTTGCTCAGACTTTCTGATCACAACTTCGCCAGGAAGTTCTTGCTTTTCCACTCCGAGGTCTGAACTAAACAACTCCATATCTTCAACTTCAACCATTCAAACTAACTCCTCCTTGCTCATTAAAAAAATAATGATACAAATGTTTTTTTGATGAATTCCCTCCCAATTCTTCCAAATACAACCAAAGCAAGTCATTTATATTCCACCAACACATAAACCATCCAGATAGCTACTCATCATTCACATTAGGGGAAGAAAATCGAGTCAACCAAATAAATCTTAGCAGCAATATTATGGGAGAAATATCACAACAAAGTAAATAATCAAGACAAACTCACATCGACACCACGAAAGTTAAGCCAGCAATAACCGGCATTGTTCAGAGACAGATCTCAGAAACTGCCGGAACAAGGCAACCCATCGCATCCAAGAAGATTCAAGGACTTCAATTGGGGGTGAGAGCGAGGGTTTCACGGCCCGTGAAAGAGACCAAGGAAAGAGTACGAAAACTTACCAAAAGAGAAAGCCGAACATATAGGATAGAAGAGAAGAATGAGCAGCAACAACAACAAAAACGACTCCTCGCCACCGCCATAGGCACATCCCCCATTGGTTATATCAACTATTCCCGGCCAGAACGTGACCGTCGTTAGATAATATCGACTTGCCTTTACAAGAAACGAGGCAGGTAGTCGAAGTAGATTTAAAAACCAATCCAATTTTACCTGCCTCAATATATTGTTTATTAACTAAAATTGGATAAATACTATGAAAAGAGATTATTTTTATTTTCCGATATAAATAATTTTTCTTAGTAAGGAAATTTATATTGGAGTATTGCTTTGCAAACTACTTAACAAAAGGCAACTCCATAGTAACTTAATTATTAGTCAACATTTTTTTTTTTATTTTTGATCCGGTGGTAAGGACAGGGGACCCGCGTCAGCGGCGGCCAACGGCACGTGGAGGTCAAAGGTCAATAGGAGCGGCCCCGAGTTCCTGCCGAGCAAACAGGACCTCTGACCGGCCGGCCGTATACCTCCCAAGCCGAACGGAGTATAGCTCGACCGCAGGTCGAGCTTCCGATGCTCAAGGTAAAGGAACTTATGGGCCGAACGGATAGGCCGCTCGGTCGAAGCACAGATCACTGAGGTGCGATCCCATCCGAGCATAGGACCGAGGATCTTCTCGCTCGGTCCGATGCATACAAGGGCCCGAGTGCTAGGAGCGCCGAGCAGCAGGACCACCTGGCCCTGGAATAGACAAAAGACGCAAAAGGACGAAAGGGGCAGCTGATAACATCATCCTCGAGACGTTTGCCGCCGACAAACAGCATGGTCAGCGGTCGAATCGGACAAAGTATCGTACGAGGGAAATTTCCACAGTCACGTCAAGGATATGCTCGGACGATTGCGAAATGACGTCAGACATGCTTTTCTGACACACTCATTTGGAGGTATGTTTAGGGAAGCGTGCACGCATCAAGAAGCGTGCATGTACCTCCTCGAGGCCCTATATAAGGACCCCAAGCTTCGACGGAGGTATGCAGAATTCTCATCACTGTAGCCACAGTTACTCTACCTCCTTTCTTCCTCGTTGTCTGACTTGAGCGTCGAAGGGTCATCGCCGGGAATCCCTTCCCGGCTCGGCTTCTTTGCAGGTTCGTCGGAGATCCACATCACCAGTTGAAGACAGCGGAGAGCGCCACACCCCTCGTGTTCGTCGACTCGTCGCTCGGACAGGATCAATTTCTAAACTTCATTTTGTTAAAAAATACATAATTTTAAAATAATAATGTTCACAGTTTGAATTCAGTATCATACGATAAATGATCTCATCCGAAAGTTGAGTCGGATAGTAGAAATCGATGACGAGGGTGAGGATGTTGACTGAGAGAAAACCTAGGTCTAGGACCTGGAGATAAGCCGCAGGCTTTTGGCCCTCGAGCGAAGCAAGGGGAGACGGTTGAAAATGGACCTGTGCACACCACAAACAGTTCACAAGGAGCGTTAGAGTGAAAATCAGGAAAGAGGTCTGCAGGTCCTCCGACGTTCAAGTCAAAAAGAGACTGAGCGAAATGGCGTGGAGAGGGAGAGAGTGGCGCAGTAACGTAATCCTGAGAGGGAGAGAGCGGCGCGGTGGCGTCGGTGTGGAGAGGGAGAGAGTGGCATGATGGCATCAACATGGAGAGGGAGAGAGTGGTGTGATGGCGTCGTGTGAAGAGGAAGAGAGGCGATTGTTGCTAGAGGGGACGTTAGAGGCGGCGGTGTGCTTGGCAATGATGTCCCTGCGGCGAAGAAAATGCAACCTCGCCCCCTTTTCGTCCAAGCCCCACCAACTCTCTAAAAGCCCTAAAATAGTAAAATGGCCCAAATGCTCCCCTTGTCCACGTGTCCATCTCCATATCACCACATCAGTAAACAAGTCACGCCAAACCAAACTTTAAAGTATTTAAATTTGTTTGATATGATAGTCGAGCCAAGTCAAATTGAAAATAAATCAAGTCATTGAAATGATTATTTAAGTTTAACTTGATTTATTTTTTATGAACTTAAGATTGATTCGTTTAGATGTTATCAAACTTTTTTGTTTGATTATTTAAAATTTTTACTTGCTTGATTAGTTATTGAACTTGATAATTCAAATTTGTATGTTAATTTTAAAAGTGTATTTGTTTATTTAGTATATTAATAAGAATTTTATTAGTGTCAGATTTACAACAGTGAAATAGAGATTAAATCCCGATGGACTCATGACTTGGGAAAAAACTCATTTCATCTCCCAACCACTTGACAGTCGGCTATAAGTTGACCCCGTAATTTACCTCTCTTTATAAAACTTAAAAACAAACGGTTAAATATACCTGGGATAAGTATAATTATCTTTTATTACCATAAAATTTTTATTGCTGAATAACTTCCCTCTGCTATCAAAGCCTAAAGCACAAGTTCTACCTAGGGATGGCAATTTCACCCGAATCCGATGGAGGATTCGACATCCGACCCGAATGGAGAAGGGTATGGAGGGACTATCAATACCTGATACTCGACCCGAATACCCGATTAAATAATATATATACATATATTAAAGAAAATTTTCTTTTTCTAAAATCAACTTACTATTTTTTGTTGATATTAGTAGGAGACTATATAGATGTTTAATCTATTTTTTTAATTATATATATTTTTTAATAGGATGTTAATTTTAATATATTTTTGTTGAATGATAATAGCTCGATAGAAAGAAGAAAAATTACACGTATAAAATATATCTGGTCCTTTAATGGGTATGGGTATGCCCATTGGATATCCTATACCCGATGGGTATGGGTATGGAGGATATAGAATCCGACCCGAACCCGACCCATTGTCATCCCTAAGTCTTCTACCATTTCTCCATTTTGCTCTAAACAAGGTAAGAAAATATATACCAATGAGCAGCACATATCATACGATCGATCACCCTGATTTACTTGTTACACAACTCTTAAGGGGATTTTGAGAAGCCTAATCCGATCAATCCTTCACCATGCTACGTATACATACAATGTACACATATCACCCCACAAACTGAAGACCACACCAAAATAGTAGTTTGGATTCTCAAACCAAAATAGAACATCATTACATCAAGCTGACAGTAAGTTCCTCGTCATATCCAAGAGGACGGATCCAGAAAATATGTTTCCTTCTTAACAGCATAATTATAAAAAAGTGAAATTAAACTGAATAAGCTCTGGGCCACCGAGTCACACATCAAGCCAATGGCTCAATCAATCAAATTGCATATCAATCCAGATGTCAACCTGGAAAAACTAATTAGTCAAACTAACCAAAACTGAGAGCTCTAGTTGCATATTTATCACATCCAAGCTAATTGGTTAAACTGGCCTAAATCAATCACTATAGTTGCATATTTATCACATTCCAGCTAATTGGTTAAACTGGCCTAAATCAATCACTCTAGTTGCATATTTATGACATCCATTTAAGAAAAAAACCCACTTAAAATCTGCTTATGAAAAATCATAGTTATCAATAAACCTTATAAAATTTAATTTTATAACACATAAGAAATGAGTATTAATATAGAACTAGAATAATCAAAATGCAGGTAATGTTTTCAGGATTTTATGGGGTTTGAGGATATATTTATTATTATAGTAGGTTAAACTATGAAGAAAAAAATTCTACCCCAATTATAATTATGTAAATGTTGCAAATGGGCATTTATGATATTTAAAGCAAGATAATATAAATAGCCCGGTTTTCTAAAAAGATCAACTCTGACGCATTTGTGCAAACCAGCTAAGCAATTTTTTCATATATCTGATTCGTAAACTTACCCAAGCTAGAGAAATACCAGTTCTAATTTTTGTTCTGATTCGACTGATGGTCCATAAGTATACTCCTAAGATTGACACATGCAGCAATCTCAAGACTTCTAAAACCAAAGATGTAACAAAAATTTTGTTCAGACATCAAAGCTACTTTTACACAAATGTTCACAGCAACACTTCGCAGTTATGTATTGAATAATCAACTAAAAATATTTACCTCTCCGCCCTTTAAAATGATGATGTTTAGATGAATAGATGCATAAAACTTCAAGGCATTGCCGCCGGATGTAACTTCTATAGGTCCTCCAAACCCACCAAATGTGCTCAGCTTAGATCTAACCTACACCAGTAGCAGGATGTGTATGTGTCCAATAGTAGAAAAGAATAATCCGAGCAGAAATTTGGAGTGAATTAAACAAGGAATCACATTTTATCATCCATGAGATGGAAATCGAAGACCTATTTTGTCAAGATATTTCCGTTTTGATTCATGATGTAATCAATCAAGTAGGTCTTTCAACATGCAACTTCACAAACAGTTCGTGATTAATAAACAACAAAATTGCGTGTGACATTGACAATGAATGACTCAACTTGCGCAAAGATTGGCTCATCAACCTCGCTTGAAGAGCAATATGAGCATCTCCCATCTCGCCATCAAGTTCACTTTTAGACACAAGGGCAGCAACCTGCAGTTTAATCAGAAAATTAATAGGATAATTATCTGATGCAAGCATCTGACTTGTTAATTTTGATTAAAGATCAAACACTTCATGTAGTTGAGAACTTTTGACCTGGATAACTTAGTTCAACAAATACAACACTTGCAACCGAAAGATTGTTTCCAAAATAATAATGGTCATAGGTTTAGTATAAGAATAGGACTACACCTCAACACTCAGTCAAAAATTCACAAAACATAGCTTCATGATCATCTTATGATCTTAAAACCATAATTTGGCTGCAGATGGATGTGTTACCAGTTACTAGTTTCTAATACCCTAAAAAATTGTCAAGTTTCATTACCAAGTATTCTTCCAATATGATTAGTGAATCTAGAAATGAAGACTTTGTTCAAAAGATAATCATACTATCAGCACATATGAACCATGAAAAGGCAAATCTCAGGAAGCTAATCCAGAATTTGAAGTCATTAGAGAAACATTAATAATCCTGAGTTCTCTTCAGCAACATTCAGGGGGTGTTTGGTTGATGGGTTTGGGAATGAGGGAATGAAATGATTGTAAAAGATAGTGTTTGGATTGTGGTTTTGGGAATGACATTTTAGGAATGATTACTAGATTTATGGGAATCAACCAAACCCATATAACTTGATGGGTTTCATTTCCATTCCTATTCTCATTCCACCCTACTATCAAACCCATATCCATAGTCATTCCCATCATTTAACCAAACACTCCCTCAATTTCAGTACAGTTAACCTGACTAGACAGGAAATAAAGAAGTTCAAATTTGAGTTGCAAGACTCTAATCTAGAAATAATATTATGAACCAAATCTCAGGCTTCTTCCAGTATTTTACACTGTGCAGATATCTTCTTACCCTAAATTATGTTCACACACCTTACATGTTTTAGTCATACTAAAAATATGCACACGTTGCACCACAAGTTTCCATTTTGCCTATATTGGTAAAGTGCCATATACAAGTCCTTTTCATCAAAGTTTACCAATTGTTGCACTAGTGTGCCATCTTCCTTATCTGTACAAGTGTCTTCACAATCTTACTTACTCTTTGTAGACTGCTTTTGTCTTTTCTAACAAGCTAGACATATAAACGCTTCAACTTAAGGTGTGTTCGAATATATAGATTTAGCCCCACAGGATATTATGTCATTAGGTATTATGGTTGGATATATATCTAAAATATAGGGGCAAATGCTCTCTTTTTCTATTGAATAGTAATTTTGTATTGCAACTTAATTGTGTCAAAAGTATGTCATAATTACTTTTTGGAATAGATACATAATCCCTACCTCTGATTTACTTGTCTGAGATCCCGTGGTCTTGTATAATTTAGGAAAAAATATATTTTAACACGAGATTAAAACAGAAAATATTCAAAGAATTTCATATGTAATGAAAGGTCACAATTCCATATCCTAAAATTTATAGGTAACAGAATGGTGTCAGAGATACTAGTACAGCATAACAAAAACCTTCTCAACTTACAACCACAACATCAACTGCACCACTCCTAATTAGAATGTCAACAAGACAAAATGCCTGCTCACCACAATCTGGCTGTGGCAGGAGTAAATTATCAGTTTTTACGCCAACAGACTCAGCCAATGTCGGATCCAGAGCATGTTCTGCATCTACAAAAGCACAATAACCTGGAAAAAAACTCAAATAATTAGTAAAACTGATAGAGGAAATCACAAAATTACAACAACTGCATAGTTCATTAGCTAAGCTTTTTCAATACTAAAACAAACTACAAATACAAAAAAAAATAAGAAAAAGAATTGCTATCCATTTGGATCATTCTTATAAATGCTAATGAAGAAAGAATAAATTAACCAAATTAAACATTACCTCCAATTTTTTGAGATTCTGCAATAACATGAAAGGGCAAGTGTAGTTTTCCTGAAGCCTCTGGACCATATATCTCCACCACATGTCCCTACCAGAGACAAAAAAAAAAAGTATACAACTACTCCACCAGAAAAATATAGCCGAATAATTGAGAATAGTTGAATATTTCTGTTTCTGTGTGTGCTGTTAATAGATTCTCTCAAAGTTCACACTAGAGAAAAAGATTCATGACTTGCAAACATGCACCAACATGATCCCGAAATAGACTTGGGCAAATATAATATGTTTAGCAAAATTTACTGCCAGGTAAAAGATGATACCAATAACAAATTATCTGAAATTTAAGAGGAAAAACAATTGGTTACAAGTCCTTGGGAATCTAAACTTATACCAATGATCAGCAAATGACATCCAAAGCTATACAAAGAAAGTACATTCTTTCTTATGTGCACATCATAAATTATAAATACAAAATCCATAAAATAAAGATAACTAATAAGTTAACTCTGACAGCAAAATAGCAATTAACCCCCCTATGCTAATATGCCCAAGACTTCAATTCCTTTTTTGCATCAATTATCATTGAAGAAGCTTAACATTTATCCAATAACACTTGTGAACATACCTTTGGGAGACCACCAATTCCCAATGCCATATCCAAAGCAAAAGATCCTGTAGATATAACAGGGACTTCCCTAGGAACATTAGAATGACCAAGCGACATGATTGAGCCCTTTCCAAATGAAGCAGTAATCCGGTCCAAGGCTTGCTGTAAAGCAAAATCCTTTTAAGAGAGATTTATTTTCTTTACCAGATTCAGATCCATTTGAATTGGACTTTTCTTTAGCTACAATGGTAAGCACTGAAAATAAGATTCAATCTGCAAACCATCAGAAAACATTCAGCAATCAAAGAGCACATGATTAAGCAAGAGTATTATTTGCAAAAAATGAAGATCATGGAATACAAGTTTAACAAACAATGAAGCCAAAGAAATTGATTTGAAAGATTATTTTCAATGCATTGATCCTCTATAAAATAAAATGAAAAAAAAAGAGTAGATCCGCTACCTTAGCGGTCCCCTAGTGTCGGCTCCACAGATATGAAGGAAGGTAAATGCAGATACACATGCCATAGGCGCATGGTGGGACAAACCATAAGTCGTCAGTTCCTGAGAATCGACCCCTGGCCATTTGCATGAATCCTCTACAGGTAAGATGGATGGGATGTCAAGTAGTGCATGAAAAGAGCAATGACACAATTGGAGTATATATATACACTGATACGGCGTGTTGTGAGCGACCCCAAAAGTAATGTGAGGTTAACGGTCAAGATGATGCGTCAGTCAAAGTCATGATGACATGGCAGTCAAGGTCAAGGCAGTATAGCAATCAAAATCAAGGTGTATGTATCCTAACAGACCACTTTCAACGGGACTCAACTCCCCAATTGTCATGTGCATGACTCCCAACATAAATCCAACCGGCCCAAGAGCCGGTTGGCCCAGTCAAACCTATGGTGCTCAACTCTCCACTTTTCATAGGCATGACTCCGAACATAAATCCGATCGGCCCCAGAGCCATATCGAACCTATGGGATTCAGTTCCCCACTTCTCATGGGCATGACTCCCAACATAAATCCGATCGGCCCGAGAGCCAATCGAACCTACGGGACTTAGCTCGCCACTTCTCATCGGCATAACCCCCAACATAAACCTGATCGGTTCCAGAGTCGGTCAGACATACGGAACTCAGTTCCCCACTTCTCATGGGCATCACTCCCAACACAAACCCGACCAACCCTAAATCCGGTTGGACCTTCGGGGCTCAACTTCTCCTTCTTATGGGCATGACTCCCAATATAAACCCGACCAGCCCCAATGTCGGTCGCAACGAGGCTTAGCTCCCCACTTCTCATGGGCGTGGCTCCCAATATAAACTTGACCGACACTAGAGCCAGTCGAACTTACCGAGCTCAATTTCCCATTTCTCATGGGCATGGCTCCCAACACAAATCCAATCAGCCTTAGATCCGATTGGACCTCTCGAACTCAGCTCCCCTTTCCTATGGGCATGGCTCCCCCTTCCTATGGTTGGTTTGTTGTAGAGTGAGTCAGTCATTCCGGCCATCCCGTAAGACCGGCCGGCCTTAATGTTGGCCGCCACAAGGTCTGGCTGCCCTTAAGACAATAAACTCCTTGGTTTGCTCGGCCTAAGGGTTGACCATCTTTCCCCGACCGGATTATAACTCGATCTGGTTAAATCTAAGAACTTTAACACCGGGTGATTAATCAAAGCCAGATGAAGGGATGTTACTCCTTCTCGAGTATGACTATCACCTCACCTTGACTTTGACCACTCCGTCATCTTGACTGTCATTGCCACGTCCCCTTCTGGGTCTATTCATCATAACTCGTATCATGGACAAACAAACAAAAACAAGAAAAAGATGAATCTTGTATCTATTGTTTTATTCCATCAGTTATCTATACTCACTTCTATTTCTACAAAAATCTATACACATTTCCAAAGAGTGAAAAACTGCAGACTGAATACTCAATCTGTGGCACATGCTTTTAATGTGACAAAATGGATAGCAGAATCTTTCGGTAGACTGTGAATATGCCACACGTGCTTTCGAAATGGGTTCATTAGTGCAAATTAGTGTTGTCAAAGGTCGTCGAGCAAAGTCGTCAACCAAAAAGAATGAAAACAAGGAGTTAGTTTTCGGCCACTCCAATCATCAATAGCGTCGAACTTATATGCATATCATCGTCGCTACTAATGGCTGTTTTAACGTACTGTACTATCAGGGTAGAAAAACATGATAGTACTACCCTTGCAGCCAAACGAAGTAGGAAAACGAAGAGTCTGACACACAGGAACAGAACCTGCGAATCACACAACGCCAGCCTTAAAGAAGCCCATCAGGGAGGTCTCGCCATGGCCGTCGACCACTGAGAGTCCTTGACTGCCTGTAGAAAAAAGAAGCGCTGGGATCGACGAAGATGCTCACATGCTCTTCGCCATCGTCGAACTCGCGACGGAAGGGTTTAGGGTTTTGAGAGGCGGCGCAGAAAGCAGTGTGAAAACCAGGCGGGTGCTCACATGTTCTACTGCCCTATGGATTATGATGGACCCATCTGTTTACCAGATAGTCCTCCCGTCCTCAACGAAAACGGCCACCAACAGAAAATTCAATTATTTTTCCCTTTTTCAATAAATCCTTACGACTTTAAAATCATTAAAATATCTACCCCATAATTTCACTTAATAAAAGAACATAATAATAATATGACATACATATAACATAGGGTCACTTTATTATTTATGTAACGTTAATGTATAAAACTATTATATTAATATCACCCTTTTATTTTATTAAGGTACTTATATTCATTTCAATATTAATATTCATTCTTTACGACTTCACTATCTACTTATTTATTTTTATTTCTTCCTTATCTTTATTTTTATAAAATCAGTTTATTAACCACGTTGAAAGAATTGAATATGGCATAGTATCATCAAATAAATAACTATTGATGATGTGTAAAACTCATCAAGTATTATTAGTGAATCAGTGTCCATCTTTAAAGTAAATTCTTTTTTAAATTGGTTCATATTTTATATCCTAAACTTATATCAAGATAAACTTTATGATGTAAGAAATAAACCCTCAATCAATTTTTAGATTGTACCGCTGCAGAAACTGAGCACAACGATTCATGACAATAAATAGATTAGTTATGAGTTTCATATATTTTATTAGACTAAAAGAAAATTAATGAACTAAAAAATTTAATGGATTAAAGGTCAAGAAAAATAAAACTCAATAAATACTACTAACTTAAAAAAAAACCTGGGCTAAGTCCATCCCAACTTTGGGGTGACTATTAACTTGAGAAAAAAAAAAATCTGTGCTAGTTTGGGACATATTAATATCAATGTAAGTGCTGATATTCTAATAATTTTAAAACTTAAGGCATCCTTATTGATTTTAACATTGACATTAGTTAGTTTTGTCCTACAATTTATTTATTTACTCATCTTATTTATATCCCAAATTTATTATTATTATTATTATTATTATTATTATAAAATCAAATAATTAAAGGCCTTTAATATTAGATGTTATAAAACTCATCCACATTTTACCTATTTTCATTGGCTAAGACACCTAAATGCCGTTCTCTCATTGGTCCTCCTCGGCCTTGTTCCCTCACACGTTCCATTAAAAATGCTCTTCAAAACCACTGATTCAGTGAAATAAATAAAATAACAAAAACTACGAGTACGTTAAGTCTTGATAATCATAATTATTCATCTAAAATTATCAATAAAAATTTATTTAATTTAGATGATCATTATTCTCAAGTAATGTGATACATGCAATCAGAATCGAAAAATTTTAGAAAATCGGAATCGAAAAATTTAGATTTTTCTTGATTCTGGAATTAACAAAAATTTTTTACCCAAATAATAGAAAACTATGATAAAAAAGTAAAATGTAAAATATATATATATATATATAAATATAAAAAATAAAATAATTTTTTTTAAAAAAAGTAAAAAACATAATTTTTTTTTAAAAAAATAGAAAAACATTAAAAAAATAAAAAAAAAAGGAAAAAATTTTAAAAAAACATAAAAAATGGGAAAATATAAAAAACGTAAAAAATAATAAAAAAACATTAAAAATAAAAAATAGATTTTAAAAAAAAATTAAAAAGATTAAAAACATAAAAAATAAAAATAGGAAAAATTAAAAACATAAAAAAAAATATAAAAAAATATAAAAAATGAAAAAATAAAAAACTAAAAGAAATAAAACAATAAAAAGATAACATATAAAAATAAAAAAAATGTGAAAAAGAAAAAATTAAAAAACAAGATAGAGTTTAAAAAATAATATATATATATATATGGGATTGATTTTGTAATTAGGATACTATAAAAATGTGAAAAAGAAAAAATTAAAAAACAAGATAGAGTTTAAAAAATAATATATATATATATATATATATATATAGGATTGATTTTGTAATTAGGATAATATAGTAAAATATTAATCTAGATTATTTATTAAAAAAATAAATAAATAAATTTTTATTATATTAATTAGGTTGAAATAAATAATATTTAGTTATATTTTATTTCTTATAACGTTCTTGATATATTATATAATCAAGATTATATATATATATATAAACTTATAACCAAACACACCTAAGGTTTGGGTTTTAAAAAGGAGCATTCACATCGAAGAACAAACGGCGTGGAGAAGATCTCGATCCCTAATCCTCGATTCTAAAATCCAACGCCTTTGATTGCTGCGGTGGGAGCAGATTGTCGCTCCAATGGCGCCTCCTCCACGGCGGTGGCTGTTGCTCTTCGTCTTCCTCTTGTCTCAGCTTCTTTCCGCTCTCGGAGGGTACGATTACGGTCCATTTTCGTTTGAAATGCTCTTTTGGGGGCTTAGTGAAAATTTCTCGGGGTCTTCTTTCCTCAGGAAAAGCTATTATGACGTGTTGCAAGTTCCCAAGGGCGCTTCTATGGAGCTGATTAAGAGGGCTTACCGGAAGCTGGCTCTGAAATACCATCCAGATAAGAACCAGGGCAATGAGGAGGCCAACAAAAAGTTTGCAGAGATCAATAATGGTAGGATATGCGCACTATTTTTTTTCTGCTCGAACTTATTTGTTTACTCCTTGTTTCCTATTTTGATGTTGCAGCATACGAAGTGCTGTCGGACCCGGAGAATAAAAATATCTATGATCGGTATGGAGAAGAGGGACTCAAGCAGAATGCTGCTGGTGGGGGAAGGGGTTCAGGAATGAACATCCAAGATATATTTAACGAGTAAGAGCCTTAAAATGAACTACTTTTCTATGTATCTCCTCTTGGTTCATCTGGATCTTACAGTGCTTCAACATGTGCTAACACATGACTATCTGTCTTCTATTAAATTGTATTCTTACCTCTATCCAATTTTATGACGTAGATTAATCATCCTTATATTTCAATTGATTCTTTTTTCGTTATTTTCCTTGGGTTCACTTTGACCAATTCAGGAATTTCATTCTTAACTTAGCCTTCTATGATAGCATTATCATGAATGCGCAGTTTGTGGAAGCTACATTGGGATTGTGTTAGCACTCATGTTTAGACAATTTGATCCACCACCTTTGTGAATTTCAAGCAACATAGTGCACGTTAAATAATCTGATTCTAGACTAATGTGAGTAATAAGAATAGGCACTTGATTCAGATCGTCCAGTAACTTCTGTTCATCTCTTGTTGATGCAACAGTTTGTAAGATGATGCTAAGGACGTGATGAGAACTTTAGGTATGAATTTTTTGTAAGAAATAGAGCATATCATTTCAAGAATGCGATAATGGAATATGTTAAAATAAGACTAACACTTAGGTACAAGAATGTGTTGGGTACTCGGTTCTCTTCTGGTAGCCTGATATAAAATTCTGGTTAGATAATGTGTATCCTTAAGTTTATCATTTCACCATTTCTCATGGTAATCAATCGCATTTTGTGCTCATGGAAATCAATGTGGCAAAAGGCGATTCGTTGGTCCTTAGGGGACAAAGTGGCAACATCCCATGCCTTAGCCACCGCACCGTCCCGAGGGGACAAACGTTGATATATATGTGTACAATTTTTTAAAATTAATTATGGTGATTGGAATTTTGTACAATTTTTTAAAATTAATTTATTTTGTAAACAAGGTAATTTGTGCCATTCATTTATATATGTGTGTTGTTCACTTTTGAATTTATCTTTGTTAATTTTGTTTTACGTGAAGTCGCTTCTGTTGTGTTCAATGTTGCCAATAGGAAATTCTCTCAATTGCTTATTAAAATAGCCACATAATCCAAATAATGAAATGCCTGTTTTCACATGCAAATTGTGTTCTCCCAGTCGATCTGGGTTTCCCATTCACCTGTTTGCTGTTTCAAATATGAATCATCGCTTTATGAAGACTGAGGTTTATTGTTTGAGTGTTTTCTTAAAAAAATTAATTATCATGGAAATATTTATATTTAGGGATGAGTCATATTTAGCAGTACGTCTCATGTCATTTCTTTTTTCCTTATAGATTTTTTGGAAATGGTGGTCACCAGGAAAAACAGGAAGAAGTGATACCAAAAGGTGACGATGTAATTGTCGACTTGGATGCCACACTAGAAGATTTATACATGGGTGGCTCTTTGAAGGTAATGTAGTTGACTACTTCTGGGATGATTTTACCATTTTGAAGATTAGTAATCAATTAATTGCATGGCTGTCACCAATTTTCCAAACACAATTCTGGAAATCTCTGATCTGGCTATTTATGGTTTTTATTGGGATAAGGCTGTTTTTGTTTTGGCAACTTGTGATAATTTTTATTTGTTAGCAAGAAGTAAGTTGCTTATGGGAGAATAGCAGCTTGAAGATATCTAACAATCCACATTTTCTGATAACACTTAGCTATTTACCATGTTGTATATTATCTATCAGGTATGGAGGAAAAAGAATGTCATAAAGCCAGCTCCAGGTAAGCGGCACTGTAACTGCAGAAATGAAGTATACCACATTCAACTTTCTCCAGGAATATTTAAGCAGATGACCAAACAGGTAAATAAATTGTCCTGTGGATGATTGAATGCTTCAAATTTCTATCTATACTTAAATTTATCCTTGGATGTAGTAGTTTCTATGACACATTAATGATTTTGCTACGTTACAGTTGGTTTCATATATCAAGATTATAATTTTTTTGTTTTTCAGGTCTGTGAGCAATGCTCAAATGTGAAGTATGTGCTAGAAGGTTACTTCATTACAGTAGATATTGAGAAAGGGATGCAAGATGGACAAGTAAGTTGCTAAAATTTGTAGTGGCTTTTATCTTACAGTTTAATGTTTGCCAAAAAAGTTTCCGAAGAAGTTCTTAGTAGCCTCTCTTATTTTTTTAAAAAAATATTTTTTAAGTTGTATCAACACACTAGGAGTGGCTGATGTTGGGTTTGCCTAATTATCTGTATTCTTGATAGCTCGTTATAAATTTTTTTGAACTGGTCTTAGGAGGTGCTATTCTATGAGGATGGTGAACCAAAGATTGATGGAGAAGCTGGAGATCTGAAGGTATTTCATTGCACTTGTCCTTGGAACATACACATTAGGTTATTCTCTGAACCTATACTGCAATGAGCAGTTCAGGATTCAAACAGCACCTCACAAACAGTTCCGACGGGAAGGGAACGACTTGCATGCAACCATCACCATTTCACTGGTTCTTAGTTTCTGCTACACTTTTTCAGTGTTTTCATACTCAGGGCTTAGCTTTAATGTTGCGAGCGTTGGCCCCGTCGTTCCAGTTCGGTAATAAGTTAACACATATTGTCTTCCTGTTTCAGCTTCAAGCGCTTGTAGGTTTTGAGAAGACCATTAAGCATCTCCATGATCGACGCGTTGAAATAGGCACCAAGGTGATAAAATCAGTCAGCGCCAAATTTTGCTGTCCTTTCTCAAGTGTTTTTTTTATCAATTTGCTGGTTTGTTTTCTCAGGGTATCACGAAACCAAAAGAGGTGAGGAAGTTCAAAGGCGAAGGGATGCCACTGCACTTAAGCACAAAAAAAGGAGATTTATATGTAACTTTTGAGATTTTGTTTCCCAATTCTCTAACTGATAAGCAGAGTAGTAAGATCAAGGCGATTCTTTCGTAAGGTTTTTTTATTATGTTTTAGATTTAGGAGATTAGTACGATCCTTCAGGAGATGGATAATCCCCTTGCAGAGTAATTTTGCAAGTGATCTTTTGTAAGTGATATCAATTGATTTATATCATTTCTACTCTTGAGACAAGCTTTGAATATTTAACGTGGATAATGAAGGCTATTTTTTAGGCGATTTGTGTATTTTGTCAGCGAGCAAAGAAACTGTCCGATGAAATGGTGTGGGCCTAACTCCATTGAACGGATCGACCAATGTAGTTGTGATAGTTGGCCTATTCTAAATTGTTCAATCGGCAAGTCAGTTGGGCCCAATAGACCGAATCCATTAGGCTGAGCTGATCTAACTGATCAAGTTGGCCTGATTGTTTCAAGTACTGAGTTCGAACCATTTGTCGAAACTGGGAAACGCTGAGAGACAGAAGGCTGAAATCTAGGACTGGCAGCAGCAGCCGCAAGAACAACTGTTGTTGCATCAAGGGATGCTGTGATATGATGCTTGCCTATTGTACGGATTCTTAGCTAGTCATGGAAAATGGCTTCTAGCCAATGCAAAAGGCAAGGCTGTGTTCACTGGCAGCACGATCATGCAATGGTGTATGAATTCAACTCCAAAACACTACTTGTTCAGTTTTCCTAAAAATGATCCAACCTTACTCGTTGCAACCTTTTGTTCATCAAAACGCAATAAGACCCATCAAAGCTGTTCTCCACGAATCAAGCAGCTGGAATAGAAAGCATGAGATGCGATACCTGGACCGACCTCAAAAGGATCGACAAGAAGGCCAGCCAGCATTTTTCATGACAATATAACTATTTTAGGGCCGCATAGCATTAATCAGTTACAAGTGCTTTGGATCACTGATTCATATGAAGGACAATAGGATGATAATCTAGGATTGTATATTATTCTTATTTTTAGGATTTTTTATATGGAAATGAAGATTTTGAATTTTAATTCTAAACCAAACAATGAAAAACGAAATAAGTAGGAAACTAATCTAATGCTGGAATGAAATCTAATTAAGTGTCAATAATTAATCAACAACGCATTGTCACTCTACGCTATGGATTAACCATCAACACAATTAAACTAAGGAATGAAATGACAAAATATTAAATAAAACCTAATCTAGTAAATGAAAGATAATACAAGTGATAAAAGTTAAGTCTAACCTAACTACAATTATAGAAAATAAAAGACAATATAAAGTAAAGCATCAACGAAACTAGCATATAACGAAACCTAAAGCATGAAACAAAACATAAACTAATATATCCTAATTGCATTCAATCAAAACTAGAACTTAACAAAATTGAAAGAATAAGACAAAGCAAGAATTAAACAAACTAAAATGCATTAAATTGAACATAACTATTGGTTAAAGCAATTCATCGGACACATTGTAGGCGTGAATCTAATTAAGCATAGTATGTACAATTCAAACATGGAAATAAAGTTCAATACAAGCATTCAATCACAAAACATCAACACAAACAAATTGAAAAAATTAATAGACATTAACATGAATAAAACTAAGTAATCCAAACCACAATCCACACATCCACTTCAATTACCAAAGACTACCCTTGCTGTCACACAAGGGCCCGACGATCGAACCCCGAACTCCGGTGAAGATTGTCGTCGTCGCCCGCTTGCTGCCTCGCTGAGAATGTTGTTGTTGTTGCCGTTGGAATCCAGAAGAGAATGTGGATTGTGGATAACCGGCTGGCGACAATGAAGAGAAGAAGAGGGGTTGTCGGCCGGAGAGAAGTAAGGAAGAAGGGAAGAAGAAGAGGTAGCGTCATTTTTTCTTCTTTGCGCCCCTTTTTTCTTGCGATTCTTCACTAGGGCACGTGACAAAGCAACGGAGCACACCTCTTCTTCTTCCCTTCTTCTTCCTTCCTTCTCTCCGGTCGCACGACCCCTCTTCTGCTCTTCACTGTCGTCGGTCGATCGCTGCTCTTCACTGTTGTCGGCCGGTCATCCACAATCCACATTCTCTTCTTGATTCTAGTGGCGACGACAATAGCTTCTCAGTGGGGCAGCAAGCGGACGACGGTGATGATCTTCACCTCGCTGGAGAGGGTTTCTTCGGTGTGACCTCACCTTCCAACTACCTTCCAAAGCTTCTTCCTACTGGGGTTCAGGCAACAGATGCAGAGAAGTGGCGGCATCAGTCCATCCAATTTTTCCAGCAACTCAATTTTCTAGCAACTTCCATCTGAGGGGGTTCTTTGATGGACGAGTCGTATCATCCCATTGCTGTGGTCATAGTTTGCAACAAGTCCGGTAGTGAGCTACTGTTCACCGGAGTTCGGGGTTCGATCGTCGGGCCCTTGTGTGACGGCAAGGGTAGTCTTTGATAATTGAAGTGAATGTGTGGATTATAGTTTGGATTACTTAGTTTTATTCATGTTAATGTCTATTAATTTTGTCAATTTGCTTGTATTCATATTTTGTGGTTGAATAAAATGTGGAACCGCCACATCAGCGGCCCCTAGAGCCGGTCCCATGGATATGGAGAGAGGTAAATACAGGTACATAGCTGAAAGCGCATGACCAAGACTCTAACCCCAGATAATGACACCCCGATAATCGAACCTTGAACCTCTTGGCCATGAAACCATGCGCCTCTAGCTGTGCTACGCCCTGAGGACTTTTGTGGTTGAATGCTTGTATTGTGGGGGGTTTAAAAAATATGGGATCCATGAAAAAGTTGTTGAAAGATTTTTTTTATAATGGAAAGATGTATGAGGTTTTTTGCATTTGACGTGGTGCGGATGTGGCAAAGAAGGAGCTCTCCGAGAGCTCCAACGACTGTGATGCTGTTAGAGCCCCCTCTCCCTCACTACTCTATTCCAAATTGAGAATCGAAACCCTTTCGATCGCGGAGAAGAGGAGCAGCTACAGAGATCGCTGCTTCATTGACGAGGAGTAGGAGTGACGACTGCCATGGAGGTGCATGCAATTATCATTTTTGCACTCTGCTGCCTCATTAGTGGACCAAGGTTAGTTGAAGTCAGTTTTAAACTCCGATTCTTTGATTGTCTGTGTAGATTTGGAGTTTTTGTTATGGGTTGAAATGTTTTCTCTTTCTTCTAACGGATTTTTAGGTTCTTCTTTCAGTATTGTTGTTGATTCTTGGTCGGTTGATAGTAAAATCATTGTTTCAAATATCTTCAATTTTATGGCTCTATAGCAACCATCTTCGTTCCATTGTGATGGGAATGAGAGCTCCATTTTGGAACTTTCAATTGCTCAACTTTTCCCTTTCTTCCTTCATTATTGTGTACTAAACTCTGAATTTTTCTTTTATCTTGGTTAATTTACTACCAAATTGGATTGGGAATCGTCATTTTTGGGATGAAGATGACTCCATTCTTGCTATATCTTTAATTAGCTCGAGATACTTGCTGGTAGGCATCAGTCCGGTGATGAAACATTCACGAAAGGTCCATGCAACCCATGCAATTATGATCTCATGCGGTCTGAACTCATGATTGGCATGCGATTCTGATCTCATGCAGCCTGAACTCATGATGTTGTGGCAGAGGGCCCGGTCGAGGTCCTTTGGGAGGTAAATTATTGTTGGACAATCGGCGCTCAAAGGTGATGTTGGGTCAGGAGCAACTTTTTTCTTCTGAACGGACTGAGCTTCTTCAACATTGATGCACTTAGTGGCTCGTTCGAGCAAATAGTCGAAATCTCTCGGAGGCTTTTTGATGAGGGACCGAGAAAAATCATTATCTGTAAGTCTCTAGAAGAAGACGCTTACCAAAATTTCTTGAGTGGCTGACAGGACATCCACGGTCACTTGATTGAATCTCTTGATATAGACCCTCAATGTCTTCTTGGGCCCTTGCGGAGTGAGAACAAACTAAGTGTTATCTTGCGATAGCGGCGGCTGCTAGCAAAGTGATAAAGGAAGGTCGTTCAAAAGTCATTGAAATAACAGATGGACCTGGTGGGCAACCTTTTGAACCATCTCTACGTAGAGCCAGAGAAGGTAGTGAGGAACACTCAGCACTTAACTCCGTCGATATACTGGTGGATTATGACTATATGCTCAAACTTGAGTAAGTGGTCTTCGGGGTCGGTTGCTCCTCTGTATTCCCGATCAATAGGGGTCGGAAATGAGCTGGCAACTGGTTATCAAGGATTTCTTGGGAAAACGACATGTTTACCCACTCGGGCAAATCGTTGACTCTTGGTGCTTTGCCTTTACGAATGTCCTGGGCAGTCTCATTTTCGGAAGATGATCCTTGCGTCTTCTCAGCTCAGCCTGGGTCCTCCAAGGGTGTTCGGAATAATGCCCTGTGATATGTAATCGGTGAATGTGACACCGGTGGCAGGCTGGTCAGTAGAACGAGCACTTGAGGAAAGGCACCTGGTAGAGGGTGGTTTGGCTGGAGTCCGGCCAGACCCTCCACTCGGGTTCCATGTTCAACGTGTTGGCTAGTCGCAGATATAGCACGGTCATTTAGCATATGGAACTCAGCTGCTACTTGTTGTTGTTGTTGCACCTTCCTTGCAGCATGAGCATTTACCAACATCTCCAATTCTTCTTGCATCAAGGTCACTGTAGTAAATTATCCAGCGTCTTCCTTCTTCATATCTAGGATGCAAGTAAAGTTCCCACAGACGACGTCAAATATGATCCTGTCCGAAAGTGGAAAAGGTAGATGGTTGGGAACGTGGCTCTAGCGTTGACTTGATGGAGACTCTCGCTATCCTGCGTGTCGCAAAGAGCGTTAGCGTCGGGCCAAGGAAGAGGTCCCTGATGTTGATCTTTTGATACTTAAGTCAGTGATCGGCTTTTGGAAAGAAATAGTAAAACAAATAGTAGTAGCGAGCGTGTAAAATTATGTAGCGTCATGTACTTGCGCCTGTGAATGAAGACCCCTTTTTATAATGTCACTATTGTGTTTATGCATGAATTTCAAATCACTTCTTAGAAAGGACATGCCATAAAGTGACTCTGACTCTTTTCCTAAAATGAGTCCACAAATCTCTATGATTTGACATGTTGGAAGTTTCGAAAGTGTGATTTATCTGGCGGATATTCTCTGTCCTCTGTGGCACCAAATACCAAAAAGAGTACGAGGTCATTGGGTCGTAGGCCCATAATAGCCTCTCCGGGCTTAGCGATCGAGTCCTCAATATAATCCGCTTAGTAACCACTCATGGACATTACCAGCTTGGTCTTGCTGTGTATAGTAGAGGATTCGGCCTTTACTTGACCTCTTCACTTGGCTCAGGCATCCTAGGTGTCCAGTCATCCCATAGGTTCGATTGGTTGGAACAATTGGTTGAGCTACATGATACCTATCTTTAGGCCTTGTGCATGTGCTAGAAGTCAGGACATAAAACCCGATCGGCCCAAGGGTTTGATCGGGTGAGTCCTCGATCTACCTCAAGCTTCACATGTAAGGAGATTGAAGGTCAGGACTTGAGGTTCGACCGGCCACAAGATCCAGTCGGATGAGCTCTAGGTTTTGTTGATTGCTCATAAGATTGATTGATTCTTGACTCTGACCACCTCATCCGTTGGCTTCTTGGACTTTGACCTGCGTCTAGGGGGGTCCATCTTAACCACATAACAAAAGTTTGCCAACCAATTCCAACAAAATAAGTAGAAAAGCTCAGATGATTAGGGATTGGTGAGAAGAAACAAAATGTTTAATACTTGATTGCCATTTTGAGAGTTCCTTCCATGTTTCTATTGTGTAGAGGCTCCATTGGCTGCGATTCACGTAATTTAATAATCAGATACATTGAGAGAATCATATGAACAAAGAGAATTTTTTTCACTTTATTTCCCATTATTCTTTGTTGATTTTGAATAGGACTAAAAGTTTACAAATGATTGCTGGCTAAGCAGTATCGTTTGTGAAATTGGATTTCGCCCACTCGTCCACTAGATTTTTCCACTTCTTGTGCTTTAAAATCAAAGATCAGAATCCGATGCCTCTATTTTAATAAAAAAAAAAAAAAAAAAAACTATTTCTTTTCTGTTATTAATGCTGATTACAGCATCACCTAACAAGTTGCTTCACCAGTTGCCGGACTTAATTGGAAGGATGCTTCCGGTGATTATTTACATGCCTTCCGATGTCTGTTTCCTGTGAAGAAATAAGAAGTGAGAACTTTGTGTCAAATTGTCTTCGGAGAATGAAGTAAACTTCACCAAAAAGAAATATTTTTGGGACAAATGCATCAATTTGAGAGTTTTGCTCCCAATCAAGAGAAGAAGAAGGTGGTTGCTCCGACGATGAGTGGAGATGGAGTCCCGGATCCGAATGACTCGTGTCCTCAGTTCTGTTGTGCGCTGATCGAGGGAAAAGAAGCGAAAGGGTTCCTTGGAGAGGAATAGAGGATGGTGGAGTTTGACTCCGGCCAGCGGCCGTGGCGAGGATGAGGAGACCCGGCCGTTTGTGACGAGACGAAGAGGAAGAAGAGTCCGTGAGATTAACTGTGATGAGTGGGAGAGGAAAATAGACCGCTGAAACGGTCAAATTATCCCTTCTAACTGTAGCCAATATAGTTAGAAAATAAAATTGGTATGTTGCAGGTTGAATCTTGCAAGTTGGGGAGGGGAGATGTCGATGATTGAGAGGCGGCAATGGGAAAAGATTGGGTCACCTATACTATTTGAAAGAAGGAAAAAAGAAAAAGGAAAACAAAAACTTTATTTCGTCAAATTAAATAAATTGATGGATGAAAGAAATATAAACTAAACTAAGCAAAGCAAATCCAACAAAAAGCTCTGATAAATTAATTTTTTTTAAAAAGAAAGATAAATTGTTTCATATGAAATATATTAACGAATTAGCGCTAATTCAAAAGCAAAACCCTAAAATCTATCTGCCTATACCTTATCTTCTTGCCACAGACAGAGGTATGTAACTTCTGTGGCTCTCCTCTCGCTCCTCCCTCTTCGAAATAAATCCATATCCTCCCTCTCCTTTGAATCCAAAGTAATAACACGGTTTTTCATGGATTCGTTGCTCAACCCCGCCTCCTTTTCCGCTGCAACGGAGGCGCTTTCTCCGCCCTCTCTCCGCATCCGTGCGCCAATTTCGTCCGATGAAAACGAGCCGCTGCTGGTACTGGAGGAGGAGGAGGAGGAGGAGGCGGAGTTGGTGGAGGAATTTGACACCGCCTCTGACGCCGACGAAGAGAGCGTCGGCTCGTCGGAGGTCACCGTGTTGCCCAAAGGAGCTGGCTTGCCGAGCAATTCCTGGATGCCTAAAGCTAAGCCCTCTGGGGACGGGGAATCCGATGAGGATCTGGTCGAGGAGGATGAAGAAAATGAGTTATATGAAGATTTTGATGAGATTTACGATGCTATGAGTGTGGAAGATGGTTCGCCAGCTGAAAACTTCAGTATTGAGGATGGTTCACGAGATGTGATTACCGGTGTTGAGGAGAAAGAACCAGCTCAGGATGACACTCTTCAAAGAACAGAAGAAGAGAGGCAAATCGAGGATGAGGGAACCACAGAGGATGAGAAAGTCGAGAATTTTCCCATTGAGTTGGGAGAAGTTTCCAGTCCAGGTATTAAAGCTGTTGCACTTGTTGATACACTAGAAAAGGAACCAGTAGACATCCACTCCATGGACGGTCAGATTACAGAAGCCTCACCGGGGAAGGGTGATGTGATGAGTAGTAGTAGTACTGAAGGACCTTTTGATGTTGTGGATGATAAGGTAGCTGTTATCGCATTTGAGGCAGGTTCTGAAATTGTGGATGTTCCTGCAAATTTTGAGGGTGTTCATTCATCTGTTCATGAGATAGGGAATAATATTCAAAAGACTGAATTGGATGTGAATGCCCCTGAGGTGCACTGTGATAATACCTCCGTGCCTGTCTCAGATTTAGATGGATCGGTTCCATATGAGCAATCTCTATCTGCTACTGCCAATGAATCTGAAAGGGAGGAGCTAGAGGTTAAAGGAGACGAGTCTAAGGATAGCAAAGCTCAAGCGCCAAGTTTGGTACCAGATGATTTTGTTAAATCAAGGACATTCTTGGCCTCTGAGGTAATAAAAGAGATGCTGCAGGAAGTGGAAGGTCTTCCAAATGGAAGTGCTGATTCAAAGTTTGACAGCTCAAAGGACATAGATGGTAAAATTGTCTCAGATTCAGATGAAGATACTGTTAGCAATGTGGAGGATCCGAATCAGATCATGGATGTTGAGGCGTTGGTTGCGCTCTTGAAGTCAGCAAGCAGCTCTACTGCTGATGGAAGGATTGTTGCCACTTCTCTAGACTCTTATAGGAGTGTCCCACATGATCTTCCAACTGGCTTAGGATCTTCATTCCAGCCTCTAAAACCTCCAATGCACCTCTTACGAGCTAACCCTGTTCCCTCTTCTGAAGTAGCTGTGACACCCGAGCCTGATAACAACATGACTGAAGAACAGAAGAAGTTGCATGAGAAGATTGAGCAGCTGAAAGTGATGTTTCTCCGTCTTGTTCATAGGTTGGGGCTTTCACCTGAAGACCCTTTGGTCATCCAAGTTCTCTATCATCTGAACTTTGCTGAAGGTATTCACAATGGAACGCAAAGACGTCAACCATTTAATAATATTGAGAGTGCAAAAAGGCTGGCACTGCAGCTCGAAGAGAATGGCAAAGAGAGTCTAGACTTCTCATGCAACATTCTTATTATTGGGAAGAGTGGGGTGGGTAAGAGTGCAACTATTAATTCCATTTTCGGTGAGGAGATGACTCAAACTAGTGCATTTGAGCCAGCGACCTCTTCTGCCAAAGGAATCAGTGGAATGGTAGATGGGATTAAAATTCATGTAATGGACACTCCAGGTCTCAGAGCTTCTACTATGGACCAGGGATCAAGCAGGAGGATGCTGACATCAATAAAGAAGAACACAAAGAGAAACCCTCCTGAAATTGTTTTGTATGTGGATCGCTTGGACACTGCAGGCAGAGATCAGAATGATTTGCCTCTGCTAAAATCAATCACAAGCACTATGGGTGTGCCTGTTTGGTCCAATGCCATCATCGTTCTCACACATGCTGGTTCTGCACCTCCTGAGGGACCTATGGGTTCTCCCTTGAGTTATGAGGTGTTTGTCGCTAAGCGGACACATGCTGTCCAGCAGTCCATTCGGATAGCTGCTGGAGACATGCGCTTAATGAATCCAGTAGCTCTTGTAGAGAATCATCAATCCTGCAGAAGGAACAGGGAGGGCCAAGGCATGCTTCCCAATGGTGTAATTTGGAGGCCACAATTGTTGCTGCTTTGTGTTTCTTCAAAGATAATATCAGAAGTCAATTCCCTGCTAAAGCTTCAGGATTCTTCTCCTGCAAAGTTGTTTGGACTACAAACTCTGTTCCCGCCACTTCCTTTCTTGTTATCTTCATTATTGCAGCCAAGAGAACATCCAAAACTGCCCACTGACCAAAGAGTTGACAATGATAATTTTGATGTTGATTCTGATGACTTATCAGATGAGGAAGAAGAAAATGGATATGATCAACTTCCTCCTTTTAAGCCCTTGAGGAAATTGCAGATTGCCAAGCTCACCAAGGAGCAAAAAAGAGCCTACTATGATGAGTATGATTACCGGGTGAAGCTTCTTCAGAAGAAACAGTGGAAAGATGAGCTCAAAAGACGGCAAGGTTTTGGGGATGATGAGATGGTTGAAGACTTTTATTATGATGATGCCCCAGCAACTGTACCGAACCCTATGCCTGATATGGTATTACCACCCTCGTTTGACTGTGATGCCCCAACATATCGATACCGTTTTCTAGGGCCAGCTTCCCATCTTCAGGTCCGGCCAGTATTGGATGCGCATGGTTGGGACCATGATTGTGGTTTTGACGGGTTAAACCTCGAGGAAAACCTTGCTTTCGCTGGCCGATTTCCAACTGTGTTATCTGCTCAAGTGACCAAGGACAAAAGGGAATTCAGTATCCATGTTGATTCCTGCATTGCAGCTAAGCATGGAGAAGTCGGTTCCACTCTTACAGGTCTCAACATTCAAGCGATTGGAAAACAACTAGCTTACACCATGCGGGGCGAGACCAAACGAAAGACCTCAAAGAAGAACAAGACCACAGGAGGGATTTCTGTAACCTTCTTGGGGAAAACTATAACCACTGGATTAAAATTTGAAGACCAACTGTCTATTGGGAAGCAGTTGAGTGTAACTGCAACCACTGGTGCTGTACGAGCACAAGCTGATATTGCTTATGGGATAAATTTGGAAACACGTTTGCGAGACAAGGAATATCCCATTAGCCAAGGGCTTTCGACCTTGGTGATCTCTCTGATGAGGATGCGTAATAACTCGATTTTGGGTGCAAACTTTCAGACTCAGAGTCCTGTTGGAAGACACTCGAAGGTGGTGGTTCGTGTCGGCCTGAACAACAAGATGAATGGGCAGATCATCATCAGGATGAGCACCTCAGAAAATCTTCAAATTGCATTAGTGGGTATTATACCCATTGCTCTTTCTATGCTCAAGAGCATGATATATGGTGATGAAACCACATATTAGCTAGATTTGGTAGCAAGTTTGAGTCCTGAAAAGTTCCACAAACTAGTGTTAGTGTTGATGCACAATCTATGAATTTCCATTTTGTTAAAAACCTTTGCAGGTATATATGGTCTATTGTTTATTTCCTAAAATTTGTAGGGATGATGAGTTGGAACTAATGAGGCAGCAAGTCACTTTCATTCCATTATACTTGGGTTTTCATTAATGTGCAAGTCATTTGGTGCCCTTTCGTTCTTGCTTTTATTAACTTTGTTTTTCCCCTTTAATGGCGCGTTATTGAGCGTTTATGATAATTATTTTATGGTTACATCATCACAGATTAAGTAGACTGCCAACTTTATTAATTAGGCTTGGACCATAAGATAGACAGACAGGTATTTATCTGGATGATCGAGTAGGAATTGAGTTTGATCCAGATCGATATCTGGTGTGGTTTAAGAAATTTTACAAAGATCACTGCAGTTTAATTGTTGTGCCTTGCGAGGTTGTTGGGATCGGTTGTGGGGTGATAAAATGGCTGGGCTGTGATTGGTGAATTTGGCTCGCATGCTCGAAATGGACTGGGTTCATCTGATGTGATGTGGAAGTTGATAGAGAGCAGAAGTGATCTTACTGTTGCCAGCTGGTGTGGATGCGACTCAGCAATGGTGTTTGGTTTGCTACGGAGGGGAAACAGACTCAAGGGCTCGTAGCTTCGTCAAGCCAAATAAGTGATGTATTGGTAGTCAGCGTTCAGGAAAGTCTCATACTGTGTTCCCTTCAGTGTATAATATATAGGGCTATAAATGAATCAAATATTCATGAATAAATTTAGTGTTTGATTTGGTAAGAGTTTGTTTATATTCGTTCAATATGCATTAGATTAATTAAACAAATAAGCTTGAATAACTCGTTAAGCTAAACAAACAAGTTTGAACACATATGTGTTCAACTTGTTAACGTTCGTGAACAATGTTTACGAACCATATTTATTAATAAAATTCTTTTCAATATGTTAAATAAATAAATAATAAAATAAATAAATAAATAAATTTAAATTATCAATTTTAATAACCAATTAAACAATCAAAAGTTTCAAACAATCAAACAAGTTTGAATTGAGAGCTTGATAACATCTAAATGAACCAAGCTCAAGCCAAGCTCGAACCAAACTCAAGCCAAGCTTCAATTGAGAGATTGATAACATCTAAACGAACCAAGCTCAAGACAAACTCAAGCTCATAAAAAATAAACCAAGCCAAGCTTGAACACTCATTTCAAAAGCTTGGTTCATTTTAAGTTCGACTCGACTCGGTTATCTTTTCAAACAAACTTGAACACCCCAAAGCTCGGCTCGACTCGACTTGTTTACAATCCTAATCATAGATAGAACCCCAGTTCTCAATCTGATCAGATAGTGGTTTCTTGTGGATTTTTACATGACGGCTGAAAAGTTTTTGCTTGAGCAATTTTAAGAAATCCAAAACATCCATCAACTTCTGCATAACAAATGGTTATTAGAGTTAAACTAGTCTGAACTGTAATAAGTGATGTATTTACAAGGCAGAGCAATAGATAACTTATAGTCCTGTTGTTGACAAGATCCTCGTAATAGAGTAGAATATGACGGGAGCTTTTGAAATAATTCAAAGCATCAGTACCCAATTTATAGACATGCTTTAGTTCAGGGATCAATGATGTTATATTGATTGTGGGCTTATAATTTGCCAGAATATCAGCCTGCATATTGTACAAGTATCAATTGTTAAAATTCTAGTTTGTGAGGGTCTATGGTTCACACATTTCTCAAGTTAGAACAAATATACAAAAACAGATCACCTCATCCTTGGAATGCACATGAGCTTTATGGCCCCCATTTAGTTGCTTCAGGTTGCGATCATGAGTATTTGCAAGTATTGAAACTAAACGACAGAGTAGATTTCTTTTGAAAAGAAATATTGCCAAAACTCCTCTCTTATTGAAATACTCGTTTATGCTTTTGTGATGTTGTATGACACCCTAAAAGTGCAGGTAAGCTTGTCAAAACATTACACACAAGATTAATCGAAGGCAGCACAACTACATGCAAAATAGGAACAAAAATATATTGTTAATGATCCTATCTGAAAGATGGAGAGACGGTGCGCTGGATAGGTGGATGTGTTGTTGACTGGGGGTGGACTAAGAACTGGAGAAAAGAGGAGCTTCTTCTTCTTCTTTGCGTACATCAAAGAGAGTAGACAAAACGTCAATACCAAAATTAGAGAAAGGGTCCCTGGCATAGGTCCTTCGACGCTCAAGTCAGTAGAGTGGCGGGACGGAAATAAGATGAAGAGTGGTAGATGTGTCGCACACATGTGAGTGTACCTTGCCAACAGAGAGTACCCCCTTTATATAGCACCTCTCATAGCTTCCGCAATAATGAGATGGCAGAGACTGTCGAATGGCAGAGACTATCGAGTAAAGGAAGATGTGTCGTTACTGTCCGAGAAATCTTCCGTTACATATATAACTTTCGCCATTAATGAAGTGGTTAAAAGAATATGCTATCATAATGTGTCGGCTGATAACAGGCGTATAGTCACCTTCGGAGAAGGTTCTATTGAACGCATATGTTATAATAGAAAAATATTCTCTGACGAATGATTGTTATTGTCTGACAGGTTGTTGTGATTCCCTGACAATGTTGTCCCTCGCTCATATCTCGGCCGGACAATTAGCCAACCAGATGTATATTATTTAGGCAGAGAGATACATAGGAGGCAAAGTACTAAGTCCCGTAAGACCGTCCAACCCTTGTGCCGCTCAAGTGTATATTGTGCTGCTAGGGATATGATATTTGAATAGAGAGAGCTAAGTCTCATAGGTTCGGCCGGTTCTATGATCGACCGACCATACGCGGGGATATTTGCTCCTAAGGAATGGGGAACTGAGCCTCGATCGGTGCTTTCAGTCGATCGTCCTTATACTCGGAGGCTTGTTCTCGAACGGTGTTTTCAGCCGATCATCCTTGTACTTGGAGGCTTGTTCCTGAAGTGATAACCTGAGCTCTGGAAGTGGATCAACACTGAGAGTTGCCCTGCATATCTGCTCTACGTAGGAGGTAAGGACGTTGAGCCTCGTAAATATGACCAGCATTATACTCTGGTCTCTGAGAATCACACTGTAGCAACAAGAAAGTATATCTCATATGCTCGACTGACGCGTTAAGGCTGGTCAGATTTACTCTGTCTATCTTGGCAATGAATGGAACTATCAATCCTTGCAATTGGACCAGCTTTAGGACCGACCGACCATATGTTGAGAGTTGGGCTCTGAGAATGGTAAGGTAGATCCCCAAAGCCGGCCGAATGAATGTGTGACCGACGTTATCACAGACCGACATTCTGCTAAATCCCGATCAGATTATGGTTAACCAGAGATATACTAGGTATCTCGACACATACTAGGTATATCGGCACAAGAGTAAAGCACTAGGTCCGGCCGGCTCTCGGACTAGTCGTCCTTGGATTAAGAGCCTTAGCACTAGGTGAGGAGCGGAGTCCTGTGACTTAGTGACACGCTGGTTGCCACCTCATCTTGACTTTGACCGCTACCTCAAATTGACTTTGACCACCACGTCATACTCGGATATGCTCGTAACATCCCGTATCAGTTAAAATCGCTAAGTGTTTGGTTCTCAAAAGAGAAGTTGGCCATGAAATTCAAGGTGAAAAGCTATTTAGAAAAGACTTTTTCCAGTTCCAACATTTTTTTTGAATGTTCTTCTAATGGATTTATAGAGACAATAGCTAGAAAATAAGTCCCTTCGGAAACATTAGTTGGAAGTTTGTGCAAAGTTCGATAGCCTGCATGTCAACAAGCATCAGGATCAGCTGATACTCTAACTAATGAATTCTAGTTTAACACGACCCATGATCGATGCACAACATCATAGAAATGAATGAATCAATTCCATAGGCCCATTCTAGGTTTATACTATTTTTTGGTCAACAAGGAGCTCAAGTCGAGCCAAACTTTTATTCATGAAACTTAATTAGCAATAAAAAAAAGAATGCACCTCTACAGCCGTATTAAGGTCATCTGCTAAGCCTTATAAAGGACAACTTTAATGAACCAAGGGTAACATCAAGAATGATCGTTGGGCTTGTACATAACACATACATCAACAAAGGTACCATTATGATCTTTATAGATGCCCCCAAGCCGCTGTATTGAATGTTGGCCATCCAAATGATTACTGCCACCAAACTTAGCAACAAGATACAAGTTCAAAACTAACTAGTTGTCTCAATGTATCTCACTAGATTGAAAATTAAGAAGCAAGAATCACATGTAGTAGAGTTAACATATTTCATTGGGATTCCAGTTAGTCTGAAGTTGAATTGCAAATGCAATAAGATAATGGAAATGCCATAGTATTGAGACAAAAATCAACATTAAGGTACAGACTTCACAAGTTCAATTTGATTTTCACAAGTTCATTGGCAACATTGCAGATTATATAGTTAATTAGCTTAGCATAAAACCTTGAATCTGCTAAAAAAATATTGCATAGCATATTCTATGATGTTTGGTCACTACAGAGTCCACCACATCACTAGCCATGATTAATGTAAAACATATCACACATGGGATATGTCATAAGCCTGAGACCATATAGAGATAAAAGTGCATGATCCCACTTAAACATACACCAGCATAAAGACCTTACTTTCCAATCTATATTCCTTTTGAGCTTCCTCCCAAACCTAATGGAGTGAAAATTCTTGATGACCAAACACAGATGTAAAAACTAGGTAAATCCATATCTTTTTGAGTTTTATCATGGAAAAGATAAATCATCTCATACGTAGTCCAAATCTGAAAATCACATGATCTCACCACAAATTAAGTTTTCCATCAGAGTAGATATTTGTTTGAACAACAGCAACCCTAAAATGATCAAGAAAGGCAAACAATATAAACATAAACATCCCTATCACAATCATAAGGGAAACAAAATACATAAACAATCAGGTTGCATGAGTGATATAGCCTGCATAAGCTCAAAGAGGATAAGATTCTTTATCATCATCGTCAACATCACTTGTGTTTAAATTTAAAAATTATTATTTATGATTAAAATATTTATTCTTATGAAAATAAAAATATATTTTTCATAAAAAATTTTCACTGGTCCTATTTTTCCATTCTAGTTTAAATATGTTGTATTTAAGAGGGATTATATTTCATTTTAGACTTTTTTTACTAGAAAAATGAGGACAATTAGATAAATCGTTGTGTATCAGGAAGTTGGAAGGGAGTTGAAACAAAGAAAAGTTAATATGTAGGGAGTAAAAATAAATTTTTTCTGACATAGAGACTGAACACAATTTTAACTTTGCTATTAGGGATTTAGGACTATATATGATTCTTTTGTTCGCATTTTCTTTCTTTTCCATGAACCAATCAAAGGAAAAAAACAATATACCCATCGGAAAAAGGCAACACGTGCACGAGTGGACGGGATCCTCTGGACCTGTACCCTTGGTTCGTTCCTGGACCAGGGTATCTCTCACTTGTATAACAGGTGGGATCCAACGGATTCCATCAATGAATGGAACGGTCCATCCTCTAGATCGTAAAGTGCGATCAATAGCATTCGTCCTTGTACAAGAGGGGGATCATTCAGATGGGAATGTCGGATTCACGTTTTGTTTAATCCAACCAAACAATCCGGCCGCAACCTTTTTCTAATCCTTGAGAAAGTCGTCATCTTCTGTAAACCCTTCTCTTCCAAGAAGTGATCTCATTGTTATCATCAAGCTCGGCCTGCTAATTATTCTACTAATAATTCTATTAGCATAAATTATGTCATTCACGTAAACAATTATATTGCCTAAATGACCTCTGCGTACGTGACACTATAGACTAACTATTAAAACAACAATCCAATTAATAACAAAAGCTAAACGTTGTTGTATTACGATCTCATTCAATTGCATCAACAAAAAAACTTTCCTGATTTTGCCTTGAAGCAACCATTTCCTGCAGCATCCATGGATTCACCGCAGTTGGGCGTCATCGGCATCCTCAAAGAAGCCACCTGCATCCCTCTCAAGAACAAGAAGTTGATGCTCCCCATCATCCTCCTCTCCACGCTCTCCTCCTCTCTCCTCTCCCTCAGCAACTACGTCTCCATCTACCCCCTGCTGCTCAACTTCATCATCAAGCTGTACGTGCTGAACCAGGAGGACCCCAGCACGCCCCAATTCTTCGACGCCATCATAGGAATCAAAGCCGACGCCGAGGACTTCCTGCACATCTACAAGGTCTTCATCGTCGCCTCCTACCTCTTCTCCCTCCTCTTCATTATCCTCGTGGTGCAGGCATCGGCCATCACTTACTCCGGCAAGGAATTGACGCTAGAGGACTTGTTGAAGAGGATCAGAGGATCATGGAAGGCGGTTCTGGTTACAAAGATCCACTTCACATTTTTGTACATTGGCTATACCATTCTGTCGGTGTCTCTGATAGCGGTGTTCATGCTGGACGCGGAGGGGTCCGGTGTTTGGATTGCAATGGGTGTAATTCTCGGTTTGTTGGCGCGTGTGTTTTATGTGTACTTGGGCATGGTGTGGATGGTTGGGCTGGTGATGTCTGTGTTGGAGGATGGGTGCTGGGGGCTTGAGGCGTTGAGCAGGGCAGGGGAGGTGGTGAAGGGAAGGAGGTGGCAGGGGTTTGCAATTGCCACCATTCTTCTTGTGGCTGATGGGGTTTTCACTGGAGGATACGGTTTGGGGATGGGGAAGAGCCATGCTCAGGTGGAGAGGGCGGGGGCCACAGGAGCCGTTGTGGTAATTGTTCTGCAGCTTCTGAAAGTGCTATCCATGATGGTGCATACTGTGTTCTACTGTGAGTGCAGGGGGATGAATCACAAACAAGGGGAGTTCACTTATCCAAAGGTGATAAATTCAAATGCTACTCATAGTGATGATGAAGCAGTCCTCCAATAGATTTGTGTTTGTGAGAGAGGACTTCTTTTAGTTGCATAGTTGTTTCCTATGATGGCATCAATAATTCAATTGAAGTAACAAACTCTTCTTAATGATCCCTTCCTGCTAAAATATATAGTTATGCAATCTTTTCACGCGACGATTACAATTATGTTTTTAGAAAAAAGAATTTCTGACTGGCCTGAGGTCAATCGATTTTATTTACTCCGAAGTAGATACAGATCAGTAGTATCTTTGAGAACCCCAACTTGTCTGAATATGAAACTTAAAAGACAGATAACAAGGCTTCCTGAGGAATACAAAGTTATACTGATTTTGGGCATTAGTTAACTATAGGCAAAATCTAACTCTATTAACTTTGATATTTAAGACTCCAAAAATATAATAAATCTTTCCAAATATGTTGATCTGAGAGCACATATCAATAATATGGATAAGTCTAATTTAAACTCTTTGTCAAATATATTAAAGCATTCTCAAAGTAACATGGTGAAGCCAAAACACTTAAAAGCACCTCAAGTCAGTTAGGAGCATCAATGCACCATCATTATACTATTAACATTGAATTTGAGCTTGTGAGTTGAATGGTATACTCATTGAATTTATACTGCTCAAAAGCAGGAATGTTTTAACATTGAATTTGAGCATCAATGCATCAATGCACCTCGAGTCATTTTATATCGTTTCTTATAACCTCAGTTAGGAACATCAATACACCATCATTATACTCATTTCTGATGAGTTGTTATCAATAATGTAACGAGATGAAGGGGATGATGGCTGTGTAGATAGTGATGGTTTAGGAAGTGCTGCTAAATCAGAAGATGATGATTTAAAAAGATTTCTGACTTATGACCCGAATGTAGATTTCAAAAATCCTAAATTGAAACTTGGTATGATATTCAGTTCGAAAGAAGAGGCAAAGTTTGCGATAAAAAGCCACTGTATAAGACGAGGGAAGCTTGTAAGGTTTGTCAAGAAAAATCTCTTTTCTTTTGCTAGATAGGCCGAGCGTCTGGATAAACATGCAGTGAATGTTCCATCACAAGGGGGGAGACACCTATAACTTCCTTGGGGGTCCATGCAAATACATCGTTGTTCTGTATCAAACATTGTATCAACTCGATTTTGAGTGGAAGATCCAAATCGGCGACCACATAAGTCACAGCTTCTGATCGCTCGTCCTGTATTTGTATCTCTTCTTTTTCTTCATATATCAGACCGAGCGGTCTCTCATGAATAGTATTGACTTCCATCCTTTGAGCTTTGCAAGCAGTATGAGCTTCTGTCCGGATGATCTCCACATAGCATTTTCGTGCTAGTAATGGGTCTCCGCGGACTTCTCCAGCTTGATCATCAACAGGGAACTTCACCTTCTGGCAAAAAGTAGAAACGATCGCCTGAAACTCGTTCAAGGCCGGTCGACCCAATATAACATTGTAAGCAGAAGGTGCATCGACCACCATGAAATAAGATCTCCTGGTTCTCATTAGGGGCTCTTCCCCTAAAGATATAGCCAACTTTATTTGGTCGAGCGGTTGTACTTCATTGCCCGTGAAACCATACAGAGGGGTCACCATGGGTTGAAGCTCACTCGGATCTATCTGCAATTGATCGAAAGCTTTTTTGAAAATGATATTAACAGAACTACCAGTGTCAATGAAGATGCGAGAAATATTGTAATTAGCTATAACAACTTTGATTATTAATGTATCATCATGGGGTACTTCTACCCCTTCTAGATCTTTGGGACCGAAACTAATCTATGGTCTCACTGCTCTTTCCATGTTGCATCCCACTGCATGGATCTGTAATCGTCAAGAATGCGATTTTCTCGCCTGGTTTGAATCTCCATCGGGCAGCATTGTTGCGATTCTCCTGTTGCCGAGTAGTTGTTACCTCGGACTGCATTTGTTCGGCCGCTCGAGGTGGCTCGCCCGGTAATTATAATACTCCTGACTGTGGTTTAGTCGCTCGATATTCTAGCTTGAGCAGGCTACCTTGTCTTGGGTATGACTGCCAGTTGGGAGATCGTCTACGATACCGACCATTATTTGTCCTCTGGTTCTTTAGGGCAAAACAATTATCTGTGTAATGAGTTCCTGACATGTGATATGTACACCACCTTCTTCGGATTTCTTGTGGTACCCCCACATGCTGCACTGCTTGATGTCTGAGTTCAAGTTGACGATGTGGAGGAGCTGTACGAGGTCCCCTGGGTGAATGAACAGAAGCTGTGGATCAGTCATTAGTTAAAACCGGGACAGATACAACATTCTCCTTCTTGCGAGCTGCTTAAGTCTCTTCAACATTAATAAATTCAGTAGCTCACTCAATTAATAAATCAAAATTAGTCAGAGGATTTCGTACTAGGTCATTGAAGAAATCATTGTCATTGAGCCCTTGAGAAAAAACACTCACCAAAATTTTAGTTGTGGCATTAGAGGCATCAATGACTACTTGATTAAACCATTTAATATAAGCTCTGATGCTTTCCTTAGGCCCTTGCTTGATGGAAAAAAGACTCCAAGGAGTTTTATGATATCTTCTATTACTAGAAAAATGATAAAGAAACACTTTACGGAAATTCTTGAAGTGTCGAATAGAATTCTCTGGTAATCTTTTAAACCATCTTTGAGTTGCTCTCCCAAGAGTAGTAAGGAACATCCGACACTTAACCCCATAAGAAAATTATTGTAGCAGAGCTGCACTCTCAAATTTAGAAAGATGATCTTCCGGATCAGTAGTTCCAGAGTATTCTCCAATATTGAGATTCTGATAATGTTTTGGCAATGGGTCGTCAAGAATCCTTTGAGCAAATGGTGTAACAATTCTCTCGGGGGAATTGTCACTGACCACCATCTTCCCTTTGCGTTTCTCTTTTACAGGCGCTTCACTGGAAGACTCATGGAGCACCGGTCTTCGCCCTCCTTGTTCCACAGGTGTACGGAAAAAAGCTCGAGGGTTTCGAGTAGGAGAACTGGGAGCAGGGGTTATATAAGCAAGATCCTCTTCTTCCATGCATCTATTTTTCCGATGATCAGTGGTCGAAATTGTAGGATTTACTGCTACGGGCAAGGTACCTCCCGTATTCGCTTGTTGTTGTTGTTGTAACGCTTTTTGCACTCTTGCGCTGATGAGCCTCTCCAATTCCTCCTACGTTAGAGTAATGGTCTTCAGTTTTCCAGCGTCCTCCATCACGTAGTCTCAGATTCAGGTGGAGATTCCCACAGACGACGTCAAATTTGATCCTGTCTGAGAGCATGACGTGACGAAGAGCTGGGGGCAATAAGCAAAGACTTCGGGAAGCAGGTAGATGACGGGTCCGAGGAAAAGGAATCATAGCGGATCTGAGAAAACCAAAGCATATCTCGAAGAAATCTAATCAAAAAATACCTCCCAATGGTGAGAATAGCAAGTCGAAGCTAGATCGGAGAAACTCAAAGCCGATATAGGGAAGACTCCGATGAATTAGAACACCATGACAAAGAAAACCCAGCTCACGGTTCCACCGGATGCTATCGCCTCCTGCACACCACGCAGTCAATCAACAAGACGTCAGTAACCTAAGACCGGGGTGGGAATCCCTGGCTAGGCCCACCGACGCTCAAGTCAGTCTCCTATGCTCCAAATGGGAAGAAGAAAAAGAAGAAGCGCGGTGAAACTGGAATTAAACTAGGGTTTCGATGACAATGTTACGTGTGTGCGTACATGGCCAACGGAGAGGATCCCCCTTTTTATATCACTTCATATAACCTTCGTAGTCATGAAGTGGACCTTGGTTTGTTAGAGTTTGTTATGAGATGACATAAGTACCTACAATAATAGTTTAAGGAATCTTTTTAGTACCCCAGATATACCTTCTTTGTCGTCTAGAACATTTACCGAAGTTTCTAGAAACTGTTTCCCGTCAGGTTGCCATATGATTGTATATTATTCATACACCACCTATATTTAGTTGGAATACTCCTTACTGGCTATGTTCATGAGATTTAATGAATGTGAGTGTCTTTATGTCTGACCAGATTTTACCAGGTCAATTTTATACTAATAACCTCCTAAAGGTACGTGTTGGTATACCCGACCGAGATTACATTACCGAACGAGTTATATGTATGCTCGTTCGGGCTTCTTCCACCAACCATGTTAAAGTCGGGTCCTTTCTGACAACCTTGGTTCGTATGCCTGATCGATCGCCCAAAATTACACTACCGAGCTAGTTATGCATACGCTCGACCGGGATTATACTACTGGATGTGTCATATCTATGTCTAATCGAAAGTTTCTTAGCCGAATCCCTTCTGACCATCTCAGTCCGTATGTCTGCCCGATCGTTCGAGATTTTTTTATCGAACGAGTCATGTATACGCTCGACCGAGATCCTACTACCGGGCGAAATATGTTTGTATTGTGTTGATGCTCGTGCGGGTTTCGCCTATCGAGTCATGTTGGGCCTTATGATAGTTAATTAGTCTTTGCTAGACCGACTACAGAGATTACTTAGGGATGTATGCCTTTAAACTCGGCGGAGCTTTTGCTTGCTAAGTGCACCTAGGTTGACCCTCTGTTATTTTAACTTCGCCGGTATTTTATGCTCGGTCGTCCTTATATCGCCAAGCGTATCAATACGCGCTAATCCTTCCTTTGTTATAATTCGATCTGACTTATACTCTCACCCAGACTTACATTCTCGGTCGATGTTTCCTACTCGATCAAGATTTCCTCGTTAGGCATAGGCACGTTTGAAAGTACTTCACCCATTTGGGTTTGTCTGATCTCATATACCTATTTATATGATGTGCTCAGTTATTTTTATCCCGGCCTGTCTAAAGTGGTCGATCGAGATTTGCTTACCGAGCGCATTGGTCTCGACCGAACATCATTACTTCCTCTTTCTTCTTCTTGTATCCCCTTTCACATTATTACACGGATTCCACTCCTTATAACCCACATCACACGTAACATCAAAGATGCCCTTCAGTGGAGCCCTAGGAGCATTAAAATGATACTAATGTATTAGCTCAACTGACATATGAGAAAATGATGCAGTAAAAAGGTCAACAACATTAGGACAACATTAGGAAAGCACGTGAATGTGCTATCTGATCCTCGACATCCTCAGAATGATCCGAGAACTCTAGGAGTGAACTCAATGTCGATCCCTCCAACACGAGTTATCCATGCCCGATCATCACTGCTACTTGGATGCAAGTTATTATAGAACTCCCTGAATAGATCTAAATTAACTGTATGTGTGTAATAAACTAACTTATCTAACCCAAAATGCATGATGATATCGATTATGTCAAGGGCTATCTTGGCAAAATATGATCTGTTGAGATACCAACAATTCATTATAGAAAAATTAGTATTCGCAAATCGTTGTTGTTCTACCTTAGAATGGAACTGGTCCGCCGAAGGCACTAGAGTGGATTGTCGGGAGGTTCCCTCTCTAGCCCTACGCTTTTGCTGAACCCTAGTCATGCAAATGCAATGCACATGGACCCAAAATGAACCCAATCAGGAGAATTAGCAAGGTAGACATGCACAAAAGTAAAAGTTAGTTATAAATCATAGAAAGAATGAAAGATTGAGTTGATAAATTGTTACCTTCGTTCCATTTTCCATGGATTGGAAGGTTAAAGAAGAAGGGGATGTGATTTTTACCAAAAACACTAAACTCAGAATGCCTTCTACACCAATGATTTTGGGAAGCAAAACTTGGCAAAGAAGACAAGGGGAAGTAGATCTGAGGGGTTGGAAGGGTTGGAGGTGGCCGGAGATGTTGAGGAGAGGCTTCAGAGGGCTGACGATGGCAGGCGGCGACTGAAAATAGGGTTTCAATTAGTCTGCATGTCGCACGGGCTTTTATAAAAACACGATTACCAGTCGACTGATGGATGCATCAGTCCACTAATACCTCACCAAAAAATACACAGAACCATTCTATTTGTAAAAATCACTATTACCAGTTGACTAATATCTCTAACAGTCAACTGGTATCATATACCAACCCAATTCTACAGTCTGAACCAATTTTATAAATGTACTAATAATTCCA